>NW_026290804.1:487500-497500 GCF_023373465.1 Oncorhynchus keta
TAAATGGCCCTATTGGCCCAGGTCTAAATGGCCCATGTCTAAATGGCCCAGGTCTAAATGGCCCTATTGGCCCAGGTCTAAATGGCCCAGGTCTAAATGGCCCTATTGGCCCAGGTCTAAATGGCCCTGGTCTAAATGGCCCAGGTCTAAATGGCCCTATTGGCCCAGGTCTAAATGGCCCAGGTCTAAATGGCCCAGGTCTAAATGGCCCTGGTCTAAATGGCCCTAATGGCCCAGGTCTAAATCGCCCTGGTCTAAATGGCCCTGGTCTAAATGGTCCTATTGGCCCTGGTCTAAATGGTCCTATTAGCCCTGGTCTAAATGGCCCAGGTCTAAATGGCCCTATTGGCCCAGGTCTAAATGGCCCTGGTCTAAATGGCCCAGGTCTAAATGGCCCTATTGGCCCAGGTCTAAATGGCCCAGGTCTAAATGGCCCAGGTCTAAATGGCCCTGGTCTAAATGGCCCTAATGGCCCAGGTCTAAATCGCCCTGGTCTAAATGGCCCTGGTCTAAATGGTCCTATTGGCCCTGGTCTAAATGGTCCTATTAGCCCTGGTCTAAATGGCCCAGGTCTAAATGGCCCAGGTCTAAATGGCCCAGGTCTAAATGGCCCTATTGGCACTGGTCTAAATGGCCCTGGTCTAAAAGGCCCTATTGGCACTGGTCTAAATGGCCCAGGTCTAAATGGCCCTATTGGCACTGGTCTAAATGGCCCAGGTCTCACACACACACACACACACACACACACACACACACACACACACACACACACACACACACACACACACACACACACACACACACACACACACACACACACACACACACACACACACACACACCAGGTTGAGAAGTCACCTGTAGACATTGATGGGTTCTGGGTTGGAGCTCCACAGCCTTAGTGACTCCTGGATCACCTGCTGAATCTTAGGGAGGTAGGACTGCAGAGCCTCATGACTGAACACCTTGGAGAAGACCTGGAGGAGAGGGGGGAGGGGGAGGAGGGGGGGGAGGGGAGGGGAGGAGAGGGGAGGAGGAGGGGGAGGAGGGGGAGAGGGGGGAGGAGGGGGGGGGAGGAGAAGGAGGGGGGAGAGGGGAGGGGGGGAGGGGAGAGGAGGGGGAGGGGGAGAAGGGAGGAGGAGGAGGAGGGGGAGGAGGAGGAGGGAGAGGGGAGGGGGAGGAGGAGGGAGGAGGGGAGGGGGAGGAGGAGGGAGGAGGGAAGGGGGAGGAGAAGGGGAGAGGGGGAGGGGAGGAGAAGGGGAGGAGGAGATGGGGAGGAGGAGGAGGGGATGGGGAGAGGGGAGGAGGAGGAGGGAGGGAAGGGGGAGGGAGGGGAGAGGGGGGAGGAGGGGGAGAGGGAGGGAGAGGGGAGGAGGAGGGGGAGAGGGAAGGAGGAGGAGGGGGAGGAGGAGAAGGAGGGGGGAGAGGGAGGAGGAAGAGCGGAGGGGGAGGAGGAGGAGAGGGGGAGGAGACGAGGGGGAGAAGGGAAGGGAAGGAGATGAGGAGGAGAGGGGAGAGATGAGGAGGAGAGAGGAGGAGGAGAGAGGAGGAGAGAGGAGAGATGAGGAGGAGAGAGGGTGGAGGGGGTGGAGGAGAGAGGAGAGGAGGGAAGGAGAGGAGAGGAAGGGAGGAGCAAGTAGAAGAGGGGGGGGTGGAGGGGAGGAGGAGAAGAGAGGAGGATAGGAAAGAAGGGGAGGAGGGAAGGAGAGAGGAGATGTGGCGGAGTGTTATATTTAATTTTATTAGGATCCCCATTAACTAGCTTAGCTAATCTTCCTGGGGTACAACACCAACTAACAAGACTTTATAAACTAAGACTTCACAAACATTCAACAAGTAGACAATACAGACATTTAAAATACCTGACAGGAAACACATTTAACATTCCGCTGATACTTCCTATTTCCTGTCCAGTCATATGATCTATCACATTAGATGTTCTGTCTACTTCCTGTCCAGTCATATGGTCTATTTCCTGTCCAGTCACATGGTCTATCACATTAGATGTTCTGTCTACTTCCTGTCCAGTCACATGGTCTATCACATTAGATGTTCTGTCTACTTCCTGTCCAGTCATATGATCTATCACATTAGATGTTCTGTCTACTTCCTGTCCAGTCATATGGTCTACTTCCTGTCCAGTCACATGGTCTATCACATTAGATGTTCTGTCTACTTCCTGTCCAGTCATATGATCTATCACATGAGATGTTCTGTCTACTTCCTGTCCAGTCATATGGTCTACTTCCTGTCCAGTCATATGATCTATCACATTAGATGTTCTGTCTACTTCCTGTCCAGTCATATGGTCTATTTCCTGTCCAGTCATATGGTCTATCACATTAGATGTTCTGTCTACTTCCTGTCCAGTCACATGGTCTATTTCCTGTCCAGTCACATGGTCTATTTCCTGTCCAGTCACATGGTCTATCACTTTAGATGTTATTTGATTGTTTTCTTGAAGGTGGATGTACTCTTTGATGACCATATAACTGGACAGTACTCTAAATGTGATAGGACCAGGGACAGTACTCTAAATGTGATAGGACCAGGGACAGTACTCTAAATGTGATAGGACCAGGGACAGTACTCTAAATGTGATAGGACCAGGGACAGTACTCTAAATGTGATAGGACCAGGGACAGTACTCTAAGTGTGATAGGACCAGGGACAGTACTCTAAGTGTGATAGGACCAGGGACAGTACTCTAAATGTGATAGGACCAGGGACAGTACTCTAAATGTGATAGGACCAGGGACAGTACTCTAAGTGTGATAGGACCAGGGACAGTACTCTAAATGTGATAGGACCAGGGACAGTACTCTAAATGTGATAGGACCAGGGACAGTACTCTAAGTGTGATAGGACCAGGGACAGTACTCTAAATGTGATAGGACCAGGGACAGTACTCTAAGTGTGATAGGACCAGGGACAGTACTCTAAATGTGATAGGACCAGGGACAGTACTCTAAGTGTGATAGGACCAGGGACAGTACACTAAGTGTGATAGGACCAGGGACAGTACTCTAAGTGTGATAGGACCAGGGACAGTACTCTAAATGTGATAGGACCAGGGACAGTACTCTAAGTGTGATAGGACCAGGGACAGTACTCTAAATGTGATAGGACCAGGGACAGTCCTCTAAGTGTGATAGGACCAGGGACAGTACTGTAAGTGTGATAGGACCAGGGACAGTACTCTAAGTGTGATAGGACCAGGGACAGTACTCTAAATGTGATAGGACCAGGGACAGTACTCTAAGTGTGATAGGACCAGGGACAGTACTCTAAATGTGATAGGACCAGGGACAGTACTCTAAATGTGATAGGACCAGGGACAGGACAGTACACTAAGTGTGATAGGACCAGGGACAGTACTCTAAGTGTGATAGGACCAGGGACAGTACTCTAAGTGTGATAGGACCAGGGACAGTACACTAAGTGTGATAGGACCAGGGACAGTACACAGTGTGATAGGACCAGGGACAGTACTCTAAGTGTGATAGGACCAGGGACAGTACACTAAGTGTGATAGGACCAGGGACAGTACTCTAAGTGTGATAGGACCAGGGACAGTACTCTAAGTGTGATAGGACCAGGGACAGTACACTAAGTGTGATAGGACCAGGGACAGTACTCTAAGTGTGATAGGACCAGGGACAGTACTCTAAGTGTGATAGGACCAGGGACAGTACACTAAGTGTGATAGGACCAGGGACAGTACTCTAAGTGTGATAGGACCAGGGACAGTACACTAAGTGTGATAGGACCAGGGACAGTACTCTAAGTGTGATAGGACCAGGGACAGTACTCTAAGTGTGATAGGACCAGGGACAGTACTCTAAGTGTGATAGGACCAGGGACAGTACTCTAAATGTGATAGGACCAGGGACAGTACACTAAGTGTGATAGGACCAGGGACAGTACTCTAAATGTGATAGGACCAGGGACAGTACTCTAAGTGTGATAGGACCAGGGACAGTACTCTAAGTGTGATAGGACCAGGGACAGTACTCTAAGTGTGATAGGACCAGGGACAGTCCTCTAAGTGTGATAGGACCAGGGACAGTACTGTAAGTGTGATAGGACCAGGGACAGTACACTAAGTGTGATTGGACCAGGGATTGACCATATAACTGGACAGTAAACTAACATTTAGTTTTAGAAATGTTCAACGCCAATTTGTTCATATCGACCCACTCAGACACCATTCGTAGTTCACTGCTCAGTACATCTGTTTGCTCATTACAGTCTGATGCTGCGCTGTACATTGTAGAGTCATCAGTACACATGATATTGTAGAGTCATCAGTACACATGATATTGTAGAGTCATCAGTACACATGACATTGTAGAGTCATCAGTACACATGAGCCCTCTTGCTTTGTTCACAACACAAGGTAAATCATTAGTAAAGATTGAGAAGTGGTCCTAGGCATGTCCTCGAGGAACAACACAATGTATATATCTTTGCTGTTTGAAAAGATACCATTTTAAAGAACACTTTTTCTGCCTTCGTCTCGGATAGATTGCTTTCCATCCAGCATAGAGCTGCGGACTTAAAACCAATAGCATTCGATGTTTTACCGAGTAACAGTTCACGATCAACTACATCAAAGGCAGCATTGAAATCCAGCAACACTGCAACAACTACCTTCCTGTCGTCCATACTCATTAACCAATCGTCTGTCATTTGTGTTAAGGCCGTACTCATAGAATGCCCTTCTTTGTATGCTGGAAAACCAGTTATCAGACCATTACATGAGAAAAAAAACCTTGATTTGTACAGATACAATTCTTTCCAATAATGTAATACACAGGCAGCAAGCTTACAGGATGACTCCTTTCTACCTCTTCCCTTTCTACCTCTTCCCTTTCTACCTCTTCCCTTTCTACCTCTTCCCTTTCTACCTCTTCCCTTTCTGTCTCTTCCCTTTCTACCTCTTCGCTTTCTACCTATTCCCTTTCTGTCTCTTCCCTTTCTACCTCTTCCCTTTCTGTCTCTTCCCTTTCTACCTCTTCCCTTTCTACCTCTTCCCTTTCTGTCTCTTCCCTTTCTACCTCTTCCCTTTCTACCTCTTCCCTTTCTGTCTCTTCCCTTTCTACCTCTTCCCTTTCTGTCTCTTCCCTTTCTACCTCTTCCCTTTCTGTCTCTTCCCTTTCTGTCTCTTCCCTTTCTACCTCTTCCCTTTCTACCTCTTCCCTTTCTGTCTCTTCCCTTTCTACCTCTTCCCTTTATGTCTCTTCCCTTTCTACCTCTTCCCTTTCTACCTCTTCCCTTTCTACCTCTTCCCTTTCTGTCTCTTCCCTTTCTACCTCTTCCCTTTCTACCTCTTCCCTCTCTGTCTCTTCCCTTTCTACCTCTTCCCTTTCTGTCTCTTCCCTTTCTGTCTCTTCCCTTTCTACCTCTTCCCTTTATGTCTCTTCCCTTTCTACCTCTTCCCTTTCTACCTCTTCCCTTTCTGTCTCTTCCCTTTCTACCACTTCCCTTTATACCTCTTCCCTTTCTGTCTCTTCCCTTTCTGTCTCTTCCCTTTCTACCTCTTCCCTTTCTACCTCTTCCCTTTCTACCTCTTCCCTTTCTACCTCTTCCCTTTCTACCTCTTCCCTTTCTGTCTCTTCCCTTTCTGCCTCTTCCCTTTCTGCCTCTTCCCTTTCTGTCTCTTCCCTTTCTGTCTCTTCCCTTTCTACCTCTTCCCTTTCTACCTCTTCCCTTTCTACCTCTTCCCTTTCTACCTCTTCCCTTTCTACCTCATCCCTTTCTACCTCTTCCCTTTCTACCTCTTCCCTTTCTACCTCTTCCCTTTCTACCTCTTCCCTTTCTACCTCTTCCCTTTCTGTCTCTTCCCTTTCTACCTCTTCCCTTTCTACCTCTTCCCTTTCTACCTCTTCCCTTTCTACCTCTTCCCTTTCTACCTCTTCCCTTTATGTCTCTTCCCTTTCTACCTCTTCCCTTTCTACCTCTTCCCTTTCTACCACTTCCCTTTCTGTCTCTTCCCTTTCTACCTCTTCCCTTTCTACCTCTTCCCTTTCTACCTCTTCCCTTTCTACCTCTTCCCTTTCTACCTCTTCCCTTTATGTCTCTTCCCTTTCTACCTCTTTCCTTTCTACCTCTTCCCTTTCTACCACTTCCCTTTCTGTCTCTTCCCTTTCTACATCTTCCCTTTCTACCTCTTCCCTTTCTACCTCTTCCCTTTCTACCTCTTCCCTTTCTACCTCTTCCCTTTCTGTCTCTTCCCTTTCTACCTCTTCCCTTTCTACCTCTTCCCTTTCTACCTCTTCCCTTTCTGTCTCTTCCCTTTCTACCTCTTCCCTTTATGTCTCTTCCCTTTCTACCTCTTCCCTTTCTGTATCTTCCCTTTCTGTCTCTTCCCTTTCTACCTCTGTGTTTATCAGCTATACTCATAAATCATTTCTTAAAGGGGCGTGTTTTTCAGCTATACTCATAAATCATTTCTTAAAGGGGCGTGTTTATCAGCTATACTCGTAAATCATTTCTTATAGGGGCGTGTTTATCAGCTATACTCATAAATCATTTCTTAAAGGGGCGTGTTTATCAGCTATACTCGTAAATAATTTCTTAAAGGGGCGTGTTTATCAGCCGTACTCATAAATAATTTCTTAAAGGGGCGTGTTTATCAGCCGTACTCATAAATAATTTCTTAAAGGGGCGTGTTTATCAGCCGTACTCGTAAATAATTTCTTAAAGGGGCGTAACCATGGCACATTCTAAATCTCATCCACAAATGAATCCTGATTGAACCCTCTATAGGACCTGTGGTAGATTACCTTAGGGCCAGCCTCTGGTATTGTAGTGTTCCTTGTGAGCGAGTCCTGATTGAACCCTCTATAGGACCTTGGGTAGATTACCTTAGGGCCAGCCTTTGGTATTGTAGTTTTCCTAGTGAGCGAGTCCTGATTGAACCCTCTATAGGACCTGTGGTAGATTACCTTAAGACCAGCCTCTGGTATTGTAGTGTTCCTTGTCAGCGAGTCCTGATTGAACCCTCTATAGGACCTGTGGTAGATTACCTTAGGGCCAGCCTCTGGTATTGTAGTGTTCCTTGTGAGCGAGTCCTGATTGAACCCTCTATAGGACCTTGGGTAGATTACCTTAGGGCCAGCCTTTGGTATTGTAGTTTTCCTAGTGAGCGAGTCCTGATTGAACCCTCTATAGGACCTGTGGTAGATTACCTTAGGGCCAGCCTCTGGTATTGTAGTGTTCCTTGTGAGCGAGTCCTGATTGAACCCTCTATAGGACCTTGGGTAGATTACCTTAGGGCCAGCCTCTGGTATTGTAGTGTTCCTTGTGAGCGAGTCCTGATTGAACCCTCTATAGGACCTTGGGTAGATTACCTTAGGGCCAGCCTCTGGTATTGTAGTGTTCCTTGTGAGCGAGTCCTGATTGAACCCTCTATAGGACCTTGGGTAGATTACCTTAGGGCCAGCCTTTGGTATTGTAGTTTTCCTAGTGAGCGAGTCCTGATTGAACCCTCTATAGGACCTGTGGTAGATTACCTTAGGGCCAGCCTCTGGTATTTTAGTGTTCCTTGTGAGTGAGTCCTGATTGAACCCTCTATAGGACTTGTGGTAGATTATCTTAGAGCCAGCCTCTGGTATTTTAGTGTTCCTTGTGAGTGAGTCCTGATTGAACCCTCTATAGGACTTGTGGTAGATTATCTTAGAGCCAGCCTTTGGTATTTTAGTGTTCCTTGTGAGTGAGTCCTGATTGAACCCTCTATAGGACTTGTGGTAGATTATCTTAGAGCCAGCCTCTGGTATTTTAGTGTTCCTTGTGAGTGAGTCCTGATTGAACCCTCTGTAGGACTTGTGGTAGATTATCTTAGAGCCAGCCTTTGGTATTTTAGTGTTCCTTGTGAGTGAGTCCTGATTGAACCCTCTATAGGACTTGTGGTAGATTATCTTAGAGCCAGCCTCTGGTATTTTAGTGTTCCTTGTGAGCGAGTCCTGATTGAACCTCTATAGGACCTTGGGTAGATTACCTTAGGGCCAGCCTCTGGTATTTTAGTGTTCCTTGTGAGTGAGTCCTGATTGAACCCTCTATAGGACTTGTGGTAGATTATCTTAGAGCCAGCCTCTGGTATTGTAGTGTTCCTTGTGAGTGAGTCCTGATTGAACCCTCTATAGGACTTGTGGTAGATTACCTTAGGGCCAGCCTTTGGTATTGTAGTTTTCCTAGTGAGCGAGTCCTGATTGAACCCTCTATAGGACCTGTGGTAGATTACCTTAGGGCCAGCCTCTGGTATTGTAGTGTTCCTTGTGAGTGAGTCCTGATTGAACCCTCTATAGGACCTGTGGTAGATTATCTTAGAGCCAGCCTCTGGTATTGTAGTGTTCCTAGTGAGTGAGTCCTGATTGAACCCTCTATAGGACCTGTGGTAGATTATCTTAGAGCCAGCCTCTGGTATTGTAGTTTTCCTAGTGAGCGAGTCCTGATTGAACCCTCTATAGGACCTGTGGTAGATTATCTTAGAGCCAGCCTCTGGTATTGTAGTGTTCCTTGTGAGTGAGTCCTGATTGAACCCTCTATAGGACCTGTGGTAGATTATCTTAGAGCCAGCCTCTGGTATTTTAGTGTTCCTTGTGAGCGAGTCCTGATTGAACCCTCTATAGGACCTGTGGTAGATTATCTTAGAGCCAGCCTCTGGTATTTTAGTGTTCCTTGTGAGTGAGTCCTGATTGAACCCTCTATAGGACTTGTGGTAGATTATCTTAGAGCCAGCCTCTGGTATTTTAGTGTTCCTTGTGAGTGAGTCCTGATTGAACCCTCTATAGGACTTGTGGTAGATTACCTTAGAGCCAGCCTTTGGTATTGTAGTTTTCCTAGTGAGCGAGTCCTGATTGAACCCTCTATAGGACCTGTGGTAGATTACCTTAGAGCCAGCCTCTGGTATTGTAGTGTTCCTTGTGAGTGAGTCCTGATTGAACCCTCTATAGGACCTGTGGTAGATTACCTTAGGGCCAGCCTCTGGTATTGTAGTGTTCCTTGTGAGTGAGTCCTGATTGAACCCTCTATAGGACCTGTGGTAGATTACCTTAGAGCCAGCCTCTGGTATTGTAGTTTTGCTCGTGAGTGCAAACAAGTTATGATCACTGTAACCTGGTGCCACTGGTACAGCTTCAGAACAATGTTCAACCATGTTAGTAAAAATAGGAGAGGAGGGGGAGGAGAGGTGAGGAGATGAGAAGACAAGACAAGACAAGACAAGAGGAGAGGAGAGGAGAGGAGAGGAGAGGAGAGGAGAGGAGATGAGAAGACAAGACAAGACAAGACGAGAGGAGAGAGGAGAGAGAGAGGGAGAGGAGAGGAGAGGGAGAGGAGAGGAGAGGAGAGGGAGAGGAGAGGAGAGGAGAGAGAGAGGAGAGGAGAGGAGAGGAGAGGAGAGGAGAGGAGAGGAGAGGAGAGGAGAGGGGAAGGGGAAGGGGGAAGGAGTGGAAGGAAGAGAGGAAGTACAATTTTTTGGGAAACATAACAAACACAAATGAACCTTTTGACTTTTCAATGACTAGCTTCTGTAGACACACAGAGTAATGATAATCGCTATGGCCTCTGTAGTGAACCCAGTACTGCTCCAGTACTGCTCCACAACATGATAATGATTACAGACCAATGAACTGACAAGAGTTACTCCCCTCTCTCTTTCAGTAGCGATGATGGACACACACACACACACAAATAAAACACACACAATGCTGTACTCAGATGACAAAAAGTGCTTTTGTTAGTGTGTATGTGTATGTGTTCTCCCTGAATGTGTGTGTGTCTATGTGTGTGTTTCTATCTGTGTCTGTGTGTCTCTTCCTCCTCCCCCTTTCTTCATCCTCCTCCTTCTCTCCCTCTCCTCCATCTCCTCCTCTTTCTCCTCCTCTCCTCCTCTTTCTCCTCCTCCCCCTCCTCACCCTCTCCTCTCCTCCTCCTTTTCCTCCTCTTTCTCCTCCACTTTCTCCTCCTCCCCCTCTCCTCTGCCTCCTCCTACTCC
>NW_026290804.1:502500-507500 GCF_023373465.1 Oncorhynchus keta
AAGGAATGAGAAACACACACTAACTAAAAGACTAGGGACTGAGAAACACACACTAACTAAAAGACTAGGGACTGAGAAACACACACTAACAAAAAGACTAGGGACTGAGAAACACACACTAACTAAAAGACTAGGGACTGAGAAACACACACTAACTAAAAGACCAAGGACTGAGAAACACACACTAACTAAAAGACCAAGGACTGAGAAACACACACTAACTAAAAGACCAAGGACTGAGAAACACACACTAACTAAAAGACCAAGGAATGAGAAACACACACTAACTAAAAGACCAAGGACTGAGAAACACACACTAACTAAAAGACCAAGGAATGAGAAACACACACTAACTAAAAGACTAGGGACTGAGAAACACACACTAACTAAAAGACTAGGGACTGAGAAACACACACTAACAAAAAGACTAGGGACTGAGAAACACACAGTAACTAAAAGACTAGGACTGAGAAACACACACTAACTAAAAAAGACTAGGGACTGAGAAACTGAGAAACTAAAAGACCAAGGACTAACTAAAAGACCAAGGACTGAGAAACACACACTAACTAAAAGACCAAGGACTGAGAAACACACACTAACTAAAAGACCAAGGACTGAGAAACACACACTAACTAAAAGAAAGACCAAGGAATGAGAAACACACACTAACTAAAAGACCAAGGACTGAGAAACACACACTAACTAAAAGACCAAGGAATGAGAAACACACACTAACTAAAAGAAGGAAGACTAAAAGACTAGGACTGAGAAACAACACACACCAAGGACTAACTAAAAGACCAAGGACTGAGAAACACACACTAACTAAAAGACCAAGGACTGAGAAACACACACTAACTAAAAGACTAGGGACTGAGAAAAACACACTAACTAAAAGACCAAGGACTGAGAAACACACACTAACTAAAAGACCAAGGACTGAGAAACACACACTAACTAAAAGACCAGGGACTGAAACACACACTAACTAAAAGAAGGACTGAGAAACACACTAACTAAAAGACCAAGGACTGAGAAACACACACTAACTAAAAGACCAAGGACTGAGAAACACACACTAACTAAAAGACCAAGGACTGAGAAACACACACTAACTAAAAGACCAAGGACTGAGAAACACACACTAACTAAAAAGACCAAGGACTGAGAAACACACACTAACTAAAAGACCAAGGACTGAGAAACACACACTAACTAAAAGAAGGACTGAGAAACACACACTAACTAAAAGACCAAGGACTGAGAAACACACACTAACTAAAAGACTAGGACTGAGAAACACACACTAACTAAAGACCAAAAAGACTAAAAGACCAAGGACTGAGAAACACACACTAACAAAAAGACAAGGACTGAGAAACACACACTAACTAAAAGACTAGGGACTGAGAAACACACACTAACTAAAAGACCAAGGACTGAGAAACACACACTAACTAAAAGACCAAGGACTGAGAAACACACACTAACTAAAAGACCAAGGACTGAGAAACACACACTAACTAAAAGACCAAGGAATGAGAAACACACACTAACTAAAAGACCAAGGACTGAGAAACACACACTAACTAAAAGACCAAGGACTGAGAAACACACACTAACTAAAAGACCAAGGACTGAGAAACACACACTAACTAAAAGACCAAGGACTGAGAAACACACACTAACTAAAAGACCAAGGACTGAGAAACACACACTAACTAAAAGACCAAGGAAGAAACACACACTAACTAAAAGACCAAGGACTGAGAAAAACACACTAACTAAAAGACCAAGGACTGAGAAACACACACTAACTAAAAGACTAGGGACTGAGAAACAAACACACTAAAGACCAAGGACTGAGAAACACACACTAACTAAAAGACCAAGGACTGAGAAACACACACTAACTAAAAGACCAAGGACTGAGAAACACACACTAACTAAAAGACCAAGGACTGAGAAACACACACTAACTAAAAGACCAAGGACTGAGAAACACACACTAACTAAAAGACCAAGGACTGAGAAACACACACTAACTAAAAGACCAAGGACTGAGAAACACACACTAACTAAAAGACTAGGGACTGAGAAACACACACTAACTAAAAGACCAAGGACTGAGAAACACACACTAACTAAAAGACCAAGGACTGAGAAACACACACTAACTAAAAAACACACACTAACTAAAAGAAAGGACTGAGAAACACACACTAACTAAAAGACCAAGGACTGAGAAACACACACTAACTAAATGAGAAACACACACTAACTAAAAGACCAAGGACTGAGAAACACACACTAACTAAAAGACCAAAGGACTGAGAAACACACACTAACTAAAAGACCAAGGACTGAGAAACACACACTAACTAAAAGACCAAGGACTGAGAAACACACACTAACTAAAAGACCAAGGAAGAAACACACACTAACTAAAAGACCAAGGACTGAGAAACACACACTAACTAAAAGACCAAGGACTGAGAAACACACACTAACTAAAAGACCAAGGACTGAGAAACACACACTAACTAAAAGACAGAGGACTGAGAAACACACACTAACTAAAAGACCAAGGACTGAGAAACACACACTAACTAAAATACCAAGGAATGAGAAACACACACTAACTAAAAGACAGAGGAATGAGAAACACACACTAACTAAAAGACCAAGGACTGAGAAACGCACACTAACTAAAAGACCAAGGACTGAGAAACACACACTAACTAAAAGACCAAGGACTGAGAAACACAAACTAAAAGACCAAGGACTGAGAAAACACACACTAAGGACTGAGAAAAACACTAACTAAAAGGACTGAGAAACACACACTAACTAAAAGACCAAGGACTGAGAAACACACACTAACTAAAAGACCAAGGACTGAGAAACACACACTAACTAAAAGACCAAGGACTGAGAAACACACACTAACTAAAAGACTAGGACTGAGAAACACACACTAACTAAAAGAACTGAGAAACAAAACTAAAAGACCAAGGACTGAGAAACACACACTAACTAAAAGACCAAGGACTGAGAAACACACACTAACTAAAAGACCAAGGACTGAGAAACACACACTAACTAAAAGACCAAGGACTGAGAAACACACACTAACTAAAAGACCAAGGAATGAGAAACACACACTAACTAAAAGACCAAGGACTGAAACACACACTAACTAAAAGACCAAGGACTGAGAAAACTAACTAAAAGACCAAGGACTGAGAAACACACACTAACTAAAAGACCAAGGACTGAGAAACACACACTAACTAAAAGACCAAGGACTGAGAAACACACACTAACTAAAAGACCAAGGACTGAGACAAACACACACTAACTAAAAGACCAAGGACTGAGAAACACACACTAACTAAAAGACCAATGACTGAGAAACACACACTAACTAAAAGACCAAGGACTGAGAAACACACACTAACTAAAAGACCAAGGACTGAGAAACACACACTAACTAAAAGACCAAGGACTGAGAAACACACACTAACTAAAAGACCAAGGACTGAGAAAACACACTAACTAAAAGACCAAGGACTGAGAAACACACACTAACTAAAAGACCAAGGACTGAGAAACACACACTAACTAAAAGACCAAGGACTGAGAAACACACACTAACTAAAAGACAAGGACTGAGAAACACACACTAACTAAAAGACCAAGGACTGAGAAAAACACACACTAACTAAAAAGACCAAGGACTGAGAAACACACACTAACTAAAAGACCAAGGACTGAGAAAAACACTAACTAAAAGACCAAGGACTGAGAAACACACACTAACTAAAAGACCAAAAGACTAACTAAAAGACCAAGGAATGAGAAACACACACTAACTAAAAGACCAAGGACTGAGAAACACAACTAACTAAAAGACAAGGACTGAGAAACACAACTAACTAAAAGACCAAGGACTAAAAGACCAAGGACTGAAACACACACTAACTAAAAGACCAAGGACTGAGAAACACACACTAACTAAAAGACCAAGGACTGAGAAACACACACTAACTAAAAGACCAAGGACTGAGAAACACACACTAACTAAAAGACCAAGGACTGAGAAACACACACTAACTAAAAGACCAAGGACTGAGAAACACACACTAACTAAAAGACCAAGGACTGAGAAACACACACTAACTAAAAGACCAAGGACTGAGAAACACACACTAACTAAAAGACCAAGGAATGAGAAACACACACTAACTAAAAGACAGAGGACTGAGAAACACACACTAACTAAAAGACCAAGGACTGAGAAACACACACTAACTAAAAGACCAAGGAATGAGAAACACACACTAACTAAAAGACCGAGGACTGAGAAACACACACTAACTAAAAGACCAAGGACTGATAAACACACACTAACTAAAAGACCAAGGACTGAGAAACACACACTAACTAAAAGACCAATGACTGAGAAACACACACTAACTAAAAGACCAAGGACTGATAAACACACACTAACTAAAAGACCAAGGACTGAGAAACACACACTAACTAAAAGACCAAGGACTGAGAAAACACACTAACTAAAAGACCAAGGAAGACTAACTAAAAGAAGGACTGAGAAACACACACTAACTAAAAGACCAAGGACTGAGAAACACAACTAACTAAAAGACCAAGGACTGAGAAACACACACTAACTAAAAGACCAAGGAATGAGAAACACACACTAACTAAAAGACCAAGGACTGAGAAACACACACTAACTAAAAGACCAAGGACTGAGAAACACACACTAACTAAAAGACTAGGGACTGAGAAACACACACTAACTAAAAGACCAAGGACTGAGAAACACACACTAACTAAAAGACCAAGGAAAGACTAACTAAAAGAAGGACTGAGAAACACACACTAACTAAAAGACCAAGGACTGAGAAAACACACACTAAAAGACCAAGGAAGACCTAAAAGAAGGACTGAGAAACACACACTAACTAAAA
>NW_026290804.1:517500-530000 GCF_023373465.1 Oncorhynchus keta
GGGAGTAAACTAGGGAGGGAGGGTGGAGGGAGGGAGTGAACGAGGGAGTAAATGTACATACACACACAGTACATACAAACAGTACATACACACACACAGTACATACACACACAGTACATACACACACACAGTACATACACACACAGTACATACACACACAGTACATACACACACAGTACATACACACACACAGTACATACACACACAGTACATACACACACAGTACATACACACACAGTACATACACACACAGTACATACACACACAGTACATACACACACAGTACATACACACACACAGTACATACACACACACAGTACATACACACACAGTTAATTTCACTTTTGTTTATTATCTAATTAACTTGTTTTGGCACATTAACACATGTTTCCATGTCAAAAAAGCCCTTAAATTGAGAAACTGAATTGTGAGATTGAGAGAGATGAAAAGAGACACCAAGAGACAGTGTGTGTGTGTGTGTGTGTGTGTGTGTGTGTGTGTGTGTGTGTGTGTGTGTGTGTGTGTGTGTGTGTGTGTGTGTGTGTGTGTGTGTGTGTGTGTGTGTGTGTGTGGAGAGAGGAGAAAAAGAGGGAGTAAACGAGGAAGGGAGGGAGTAAACGAGGGAGGGAGGGTGGAGGGAGGGAGGGTGGAGGGAGGGAGGGAGGGAATAAACGAGGGAGGGAGTAAACGAGGGAGGGAGTAAACGAGGGAGGGAGTAAATGAGGGAGTAAATGAGGGAGGGAGGGAGTAAACTAGGGAGGGAGGGTGGAGGGAGGGAGTGAACGAGGGAGGGAGGGAGGGAATAAACGAGGAAGGGAGTAAACGAGGGAGGGAGTAAACGAGGGAGGGAGTAAATGAGGGAGGGAGGGAGTAAACGAGGGAGGGAGGGTGGAGGGAGGGAGGGAGTGAATGAGGGAGTAAATGAGGGAGGGAGTAAATGAGTAAACACAGTACATACACACACACACACAGTACATACACACACAGTACATACACACACACACAGTACATACACACACACACAGTACATACACACACACAGTACATACACACACACACAGTACATACACACACACAGTACATACACACACAGTACATACACACACAGTACATACACACACACAGTACATACACACACACACAGTACATACACACACAGTACATACACACACACAGTACATACACACACATTACATACACACACACAGTACATACACACACAGTACATACACACAGTACATACACACACAGTACATACACACACAGTACATACACACACAGAGTACATACACACACACAGTACATACACACACACACAGTACATACACACACACAGTACATACACACACACAGTACATACACACACACACAGTACATACACACACACACAGTACATACACACACACAGTACATACACACACACAGTACATACACACACACAGTACATACACACACGGTACATACACACAGTACACACACACAGTACATACACACACAGTACATACACATACACAGTACACACACACACAGTACATACACACACACAGTACATACACACAGTACATACACACACAGTACATAAACACACACAGTACATACACACACACACAGTACATACACACACACACAGTACATACACACACAGTACATACACACACACACAGTACATACACACACAGTACATACACACACAGTACATACACACACACACAGTACATACACACACAGTACATACACACAGTACATACACACAGTACATACACACACAGTACATACTTTCACACAGTACATACACACACACAGTACATACACACACAGTACATACACACACACAGTACATACACACACAGTACATACACACACACAGTACATACACAGACACAGTACATACACACACACAGTACATACACAGACACACAGTACATACACACACAGTACATACACACACACAGTATATACACACACAGTACATACACACACACACACAGTACATACACACACAGTACATACACACACAGTACATACACACACACAGTACATACACACACAGTACATACACACACAGTACATACACACACAGTACATACACACACACAGTACATACACACACACAGTACATACACACACAGTTAATTTCACTTTTGTTTATTATCTAATTACACATTAACACACAGTCAAAAACTTAAATTGAGAAACACAGTAGATGAAAAGAGACACAAGAGACAGTGTGTGTGTGTGTGTGTGTGTGTGTGTGTGTGTGTGTGTGTGTGTGTGTGTGTGTGTGTGTGTGTGTGTGTGTGTGTGTGTGTGTGTGTGTGTGTGTGTGTGTGTGTGTACATGAGGGAGTAAATGAGGGAGGGAGGAGAACACAGTACATACATACACAGTGGAGGGAGGGAGGGAATAAGTACATACACACACACACAGTACATACACACACAGGGAGTACATACACACACAGTACATACACACACAGTACACACACAGAGTACATACACACACAGTACATAACACAGTACATACACTGTGTACACACAGTAAACATACACAAACAGTACATACACACACAGTACATACACACACAGTACATAAACACACACAGTACATACACACACAGTACATACACACACACACAGTACATACACACACACACACACACAGTACATACACACACAGTACATACACACACAGTACATACACACACACAGTACATACACACACAGTACATACACACACACACAGTACATACACACACAGTACATACACACACACAGTACATACACACACATTACATACACACACACAGTACATACACACACAGTACATACACACAGTACATACACACACAGTACATACACACACAGTACATACACACACAGAGTACATACACACACACAGTACATACACACACACACAGTACATACACACACACAGTACATACACACACACAGTACATACACACACAGTACGTACATACACACACACGGTACATACACACACACAGTACACACACACAGTACATACACACACAGTACATACACATACACAGTACATACACACACACACAGTACATACACACACACAGTACATACACACACAGTACATACACACACAGTACATAAACACACACAGTACATACACACACACACAGTACATACACACACACACAGTACATACACACACAGTACATACACACACACACAGTACATACACACACAGTACATACACACACAGTACATACACACACAGTACATACACACACACAGTACATACACACACACACAGTACATACACACACAGTACATACACACACACAGTACATACACACACATTACATACACACACACAGTACATACACACACAGTACATACACACACAGTACATACACACACAGTACATACACACACAGTACATACACACACAGAGTACATACACACACACAGTACATACACACACACACAGTACATACACACACACAGTACATACACACACACAGTACATACACACACACACAGTACATACACACACACACAGTACATACACACACACACACAGTGCATACACACACACATACACACACACAGTACATACACACACACAGTACATACACACACAGTACATACACACACACAGTACACACACACAGTACATACACACACAGTACATACACATACACAGTACACACACACACAGTACATACACACACACAGTACATACACACAGTACATACACACACAGTACATAAACACACACAGTACATACACACACACACAGTACATACACACACACACAGTACATACACACACAGTACATACACACACACACAGTACATACACACACAGTACATACACACACAGTACATACACACACACACAGTACATACACACACAGTACATACACACAGTACATACACACAGTACATACACACACAGTACATACATTCAAACAGTACATACACACACACAGTACATACACACACAGTACATACACACACACAGTACATACACACACAGTACATACACACACACAGTACATACACAGACACAGTACATACACACACACAGTACATACACAGACACACAGTACATACACACACACAGTACATACACACACAGTACATACACACACACACACAGTACATACACACACAGTACATACACACACAGTACATACACACACACAGTACATACACACACAGTACATACACACACACAGTACATACACACACAGTACATACACACACACAGTACATACACACACACAGTACAAACACACACACACATTACATACACACACACAGTACATACACACACAGTACATACACACACAGTACATACACAGTACATACATACACAGTACATACACAGTACATACACTGTGTACACACAGTACATACACAAACAGTACATACACACACAGTACATACACACACAGTACATAAACACACACACAGTACATACACACACAGTACATACACACACACACAGTACATACACACACACACACACACACACAGTACATACACACACAGTACATACACACACAGTACATACACACACACAGTACATACACACACACACACACAGTACATACACACACAGTACATACACACACACAGTACATACACACACATTACATACACACACACAGTACATACACACACAGTACATACACACAGTACATACACACACACACAGTACATACACACACAGTACATACACACACAGAGTACATACACACACACAGTACATACACACACACACAGTACATACACACACACAGTACATACACACACACAGTACATACACACATAGTACGTACATACACACACACGGTACATACACACACACAGTACACACACACAGTACATACACACACAGTACATACACATACACAGTACACACACACACACAGTACATACACACACACAGTACATACACACACAGTACATACACACACAGTACATAAACACACACAGTACATACACACACACACAGTACATACACACACACACAGTACATACACACACAGTACATACACACACACACAGTACATACACACACAGTACATACACGCACAGTACATACACACACACACAGTACATACACACACAGTACATACACACAGTACATACACACAGTACATACACACAGTACATACACACACAGTACATACATTCACACAGTACATACACACACACAGTACATACACACACAGTACATACACACACACAGTACATACACACACACAGTACATACACAGACACACAGTACATACACACACAGTACATACACACACACACAGTACATACACACACACAGTACATACACACACACACAGTACATACACACACACAATACATACACACACACACAGTACATACACACACACAGTACATACACACACAGTACATACACACACACAGTACATACACACACAGTACATACACACACAGTACATACACAGACACACAGTACATACACACACAGTACATACACACACACAGTACATACACACACACAGTACAAACACACACACACATTACATACACACACAGTACATACACACACAGTACATACACACACACGGTACATACACACACACACAGTACATACACACACACAGTACATACACACACACAGTACCCCAGTACATACACACACAGTACATACACACACACAGTACAAACACACACACACAGTACATACACACACAGTACATACACACACAGTACATACACACACACAGTACATACACACACACGGTACATACACACACACAGTACACACACAGTACATACACACACAGTACATACACACACACACAGTACACACACACACACACACAGTACATACATACACACACAGTACATACACACACACAGTATATACACACACACAGTACATACACACACACAGTACATACACACACACACAGTACATACACACACACAGTACATACACACACACAGTACATACACACACACACAGTACATACACACACACAGTACATACACACACAGTACATACACACACACACACAGTACATACACACACAGTACATACACACACACACAGTACATACACACACACAGTACATACACACACACAGTACATACACACACAGTACATACACACACACAGTACATACACACACACACAGTACATACACACACAGTACATACACACACAGTACATACACACACACAGTACATACACACACACACAGTACATACACACACACAGTACACATACACACACACACACAGTACATACACATACACAGTACATACACACACACAGTACATACACACACAGTACATACACACACACACAGTACATACACACACACAGTACACACACACAGTACACACACACAGTACATACACACACAGTACACACACACACACAGTACATACACACACAGTACATACACACACAGTACATACACACACAGTACATACACACACACAGTAAATACACACACAGTACATACACACACAGTACATACACACACACAGTACATACACACACACACAGTACATACACACACACACAGTACATACACACACACAGTACATACACACACACAGTACATACACACACAGTACACAAACACACACAGTACATACACACACAGTACATACACACACAGTACATACACACACACATTACATACACACACAGTACATACACACAGTACATACACACACACAGTACATACACACACAGTACATACACACACACAGTACAGACACACACACACAGTACATACACACACAGTACACACACACACAGTACATACACACACAGTACATACACACACAGTACATACACACACAGTACATACACACACAGTACACACACACACACAGTACATACACACACAGTACATACACACACAGTACATACACACACAGTACATACACACACACAGTACATACACACACAGTACATACACACACAGTACATACACACACACAGTACATACACACACACACAGTACATACACACACACAGTACATACACACACACAGTACATACACACACAGTACATACACACACACACACACAGTACATACACACACAGTACACAAACACACACAGTACATACACACACAGTACATACACACACAGTACATACACACACACATTACATACACACACAGTACATACACACACACAGTACATACACACACACAGTACATACACACACACAGTACATACACACACACAGTACAGACACACACACACAGTACATACACACACACACAGTACATACACACACACAGTACATACACACACACACAGTGCATACACACACACACAGTACATACACACACACAGTACATACACACACACAGTACATACACACACAGTACATACACACACACGGTACATACACACACACAGTACACACACACAGTACATACACACTCAGTACATACACACACACAGTACACACACACACACAGTACATACATACACACACAGTACATACACACACAGTACATACACACACAGTACATATACACACACATTACATACACACACACAGTACATACACACACAGTACATACACACACACATAGTACATACACACACAGTACATACACACACACAGTACACACATACACAGTACATACATAAACACACAGTACATACACACACACAGTACATACACATACAATACATACACACACACAGTACATACACACACACAGTACATACACACACACAGTACATACACACACACAGTACAGAGAGAGAGAGAGAGAGAGAGAGAGAGAGAGAGAGAGAGAGAGAGAGAGAGAGAGAGAGAGAGAGAGAGAGAGAGAGAGAGAGAGATTTCATGTCATGAATGATTTTTATCTTCCTCTTCATAAACTTGGCCATGGCTCGAAAGGCGCATTCCGGGAACGCGTCGCGCGGTGTATAAATGAAAGCCACGCAGGGAGCGGAGCACAGAGAGTTCAAGTCCCACACGCGGGCTCTCCCTCCCTCTCTTTCTCCTGCGACACATCAGTGCACTGACAAGTGCTACTTAGCGGCGGGGATAATGTGCAGCTTCGCGGAGTAGTTCTATAATTCTATCACTTTATAAAACGTGGACGCAGCCAAAAATCACTCGCTCACAACGTTTTTATCGCGCTGACGGCCCCATTAAAGACGCTACTGACCGTGCTACGGGGTCCATGGAAGTTGAATGAAAAGCCAAGTTATTTATGCTTATGTTGTTATGATATCTAACCTACACTAGAGTGGCCAACATACATACATAAACTAGTACAACTAGTTCACTAGTAAAAAAAAAAGTTTCAGTAACTTGACACTTCTAAAATGTGACTTTTTTTTTTAAAAACACTGTGTGTGCTGGAGCGTTTCGGGACTGCCAGGAGAGGAGGGGTTACAGCTCGGGTCAGTTCAGGGGCTGGAGGGGGTACAGGGGGAGAAGATGATGGAACCGGGCTAAGGAGACTCATAGACGGTGGAGAAGAATCAAGAACCGCGCTTTCCGAGCTTGGGAGAATCAGAGACAGGGAGAGAAGAGGCAAGAACCGCGCTTTCCGAGCTTGGGAGAATCAGAGACAGGCCGAGCTTGGGAGAATCAGAGACAGGGAGAGAAGAGGAGGGAACCACGCTTTCCGAGCTTGGGAGAATCAGAGACAGGGAGAGAAGAGGCAAGAACCGCGCTTTCCGAGCTTGGGAGAATCAGAGACAGGGAGAGAAGAGGAGGGAACCACGCTTTCCGAGCTTGGGAGAATCAGAGACAGGGAGAGAAGAGGAGGGAACCGCGCTTTCCGAGCTTGGGAGAATCAGAGACAGGGAGAGAAGAGGAGGGAACCGCGCTTTCCGAGCTTGGGAGAATCAGAGACAGGGAGAGAAGAGGAGGGAACCGCGCTTTCCGAGCTTGGGAGAATCAGAGACAGGGAGAGAAGAGGAGGGAACCACGCTTGGGAGACAGAGAAACTTAACCCCTTACTGTTATCCCCTAACCATGAACTCAATCTTATATAATGACAAAAACTTGTAAAAATGCGATTTAGTTTTTAGGCACATGGGCATAAAGTGACAGCCAAAGTGAGTGAATTGAATTGGAAGTGCAACAGATATTGTCATCCAACATTTCGCCAACAGTAGATGGAAAGAGCAGACAGAGAGAGAGAGAGAGAGAGAGAGAGAGAGAGAGAGAGAGAGAGAGAGAGAGAGAGAGAGAGAGAGAGAGAGAGAGAGAGAGAGAGAGAGAGAGGGGGGATTCTGATGGTCTCACCTGGATGAGCCAGTGGCAGAGAGAGAGAGAGAGGGGGGGGATTCTGATGGTCTCACCTGGATGAGCCAGTGGCAGAGAGAGAGAGAGAGAGGGGGGATTCTGATGGTCTCACCTGGATGAGCCAGTGGCAGAGAGAGAGAGAGAGGGGGGATTCTGATGGTCTCACCTGGATGAGCCAGTGGCAGAGAGAGAGAGAGAGAGGGGGGGATTCTGATGGTCTCACCTGGATGAGCCAGTGGCAGAGAGAGAGAGAGAGGGGGGGGGATTCTGATGGTCTCACCTGGATGAGCCAGTGGCAGAGAGAGAGAGAGAGAGGGGGGGATTCTGATGGTCTCACCTGGATGAGCCAGTGGCAGAGAGAGAGAGAGAGAGGGGGGGGGATTCTGATGGTCTCACCTGGATGAGCCAGTGGCAGAGAGAGAGAGAGAGAGGGGGGATTCTGATGGTCTCACCTGGATGAGCCAGTGGCAGAGAGAGAGAGAGAGAGGGGGGATTCTGATGGTCTCACCTGGATGAGCCAGTGGCAGAGAGAGAGAGAGAGGGGGGGGATTCTGATGGTCTCACCTGGATGAGCCAGTGGCAGAGAGAGAGAGAGAGAGGGGGGGATTCTGATGGTCTTACCTGGATGAGCCAGTGGCAGAGAGAGAGAGAGAGAGGGGGGGATTCTGATGGTCTCACCTGGATGAGCCAGTGGCAGAGAGAGAGAGAGAGGGGGGGGATTCTGATGGTCTCACCTGGATGAGCCAGTGGCAGAGAGAGAGAGAGAGAGGGGGGATTCTGATGGTCTCACCTGGATGAGCCAGTGGCAGAGAGAGAGAGAGAGAGAGGGGGGATTCTGATGGTCTTACCTGGACGAGCCAGTGGCAGAGAGAGAGAGAGGGGGGGGATTCTGATGGTCTTACCTGGACGAGCCAGTGGCAGAGAGAGGGGGGATTCTGATGGTCTTACCTGGACGAGCCAGTGGCAGAGAGAGAGAGAGAGGGGGGGGATTCTGATGGTCTTACCTGGACGAGCCAGTGGCAGAGAGAGGGGGGGGATTCTGATGGTCTCACCTGGATGAGCCAGTGGCAGAGAGAGAGAGAGAGAGAGTGAGGGGGGTTCTGATGGTCTTACCTGGACGAGCCAGTGGCAGAGAGAGAGGGGGGTTCTGATGGTCTTACCTGGACGAGCCAGTGGCAGAGAGAGGGGGGATTCTGATGGTCTCACCTGGATGAGCCAGTGGCAGAGAGAGAGAGAGTGAGGGGGGTTCTGATGGTCTTACCTGGACGAGCCAGTGGCAGAGAGAGGGGGATTCTGATGGTCTTACCTGGACGAGCCAGTGGCAGAGAGAGAGGGGGATTCTGATGGTCTTACCTGGACGAGCCAGTGGCAGAGAGAGGGGGGATTCTGATGGTCTTACCTGGACGAGCCAGTGGCAGAGAGAGAGAGGGGGGATTCTGATGGTCTTACCTGGACGAGCCAGTGGCAGAGAGAGAGAGAGGGGGGATTCTGATGGTCTTACCTGGACAAGCCAGTGACAGAGAGAGAGAGAGAGAGGGGGATTCTGATGGCCTTACCTGGACGAGCCAGTGGCAGAGAGAGAGAGAGAGAGAGAGGGGGAGATTCTGATGGTCTTACCTGGACGAGCCAGTGGCAGAGAGAGAGAGAGAGAGAGAGAGAGGGGGTGATTCTGATGGTCTTACCTGGACGAGCCAGTGGCGGAGAGAGAGAGAGAGAGAGAGAGGGGGGGGGATTCTGATGGTCTTACCTGGACGAGCCAGTGGAGAGAGAGAGAGAGAGGGGGGATTCTGATGGTCTTACCTGGACGAGCCAGTGGCGGAGAGGAGAGAGAGAGAGAGACCTGGACGGGGGGGGATTCTGATGGTCTTACCTGGACGAGCCAGTGGCAGAGAGAGAGAGGGGGTGGGGGGGATTCTGATGGTCTTACCTGGACGAGCCAGTGGCAGAGAGAGAGAGGGGGGGTGGGAGGGATTCTGATGGTCTCACCTGGATGAGCCAGTGGCAGAGAGAGAGAGAGAGGGGGGGATTCTGATGGTCTTACCTGGACGAGCCAGTGGCAGGTTTCTCCTATGATGGGGAACCCCATGGAACCTTTAGGCATCGGCAGCTTGCAGTTTTTGTCTCGTGTTGATGTCCATCGGAGCTGCCAGAGTTGCTGGGACACAACTAGGAGGAGGGCCATGGACACCGCGCAGGCCGCTAGGGTGGCCAAGGCTGAGACCAGGTCAAAGCTGTCGAATAGCATGGCGAGGAAGGGTCGGTGTCTGAGTGATGGTGATTGGGGTGGTGGGAGAAAAATCCCCTGATCTCACCACGATGTCGTTGGGAGAAGTTGGGTTACAGGAATTGGAAATGCTCTGAAGATGATCAATTCAATATATTGATGGTTATCGATAAAGGGACTTGATTGATTATAATCGATTGATTATGAAATATAACTATGAAAAAAAAAAAATGTTGCGATAGAGCAAATGTTGTTGAAATAGATCGACTTGAATTTGAGTTGAGTGAGTTGTAGGCCTGTGGGCAGCTCAACAGGTGATGCGCTAAACTACTTCCCCTCTCCCACTGTTTCAAAGTGTGGCTATCAATCAGTAGGGTGAAATAAAAGGCATTTAAAACGTCCTATATAACTCCTCAAAACGTCACCTTCAATGACTTGAATGAAGGAGATAATTCAACGAAAGTGGAAACGGATGAATTAACGTTTTGAAATCTCATGTTGGTTTGATTTGAAATTGCCCTAAATAAGTCAAATAAAAAAAATATAATGGATTTTTTTTTTAAAAAAGTCAGTTTGACAAGTATTTGTCCCGCTCCCAGATCGCGTGGAAACAGTGAGTCTCGGAAAGTATTCTGAAAATAAACTGGGGCTTTTCTTTTCAAGAAATGGAAAGTTTTTTTTTTAAACTCTCTATTCCAGAAAAAAAACGTATTATACCTCTTTAAATCTCTCAAAAGTAAAGTGTTGCTCACGAGGCAGATGAAGAGAAAAATGTTTAAAAAAAAAGGAAATTAAAAAACAAGAATAATCCTCTTATTGTCGTTAGTTCTTGAAGCAGAGCCCGATGGATAGTGAGCTCAAGGAGTCTTCTGATGCTACTTGGTGCTACCGTGAGTCGTCTCTCTCTTGCTCTCTATTCCACTGGTAGCGTTCATTCTCTCACTCACTTACACACACATTATCTGTCGTCTCTCTCTCTCTCTCTTTCACATACACTTTTCTCGGT
>NW_026290804.1:535000-540000 GCF_023373465.1 Oncorhynchus keta
TATCTACTCCTTCACTATATCTACTCCTTCACTATATCTACTCCTTCACTATATATACTCCTTCGCTATATCTAATCACACCTTCACTATATCTACTCAGTACCTTCACTATATCTACTCCTTCACTATATCTACTCCTTCACTATATCTACTCCTTTACTATATCTACTCCTTCACTATACCTACTCCTTCACTATATCTACTGCTTCACTCTATCTACTCCTTCACTATATATACTCCTTTACTATATCTACTCCTTCACTATATCTACTCCTTCAATATATCTACTCCTTCGCTATATCTACTCCTTCAATATATCTACTCCTTTACTATATCTACTCCTTCACTATACCTACTCCTTCACTATACCTACTCCTTCACTATATCTAATCACACCTTCACTATATCTATTCACCACCTTCACTATATCTACTCACCACCTTCACTATATCTACTCAGTACCTTCACCTTCACTATATCTACTCCTTCACTATATCTACTCCTTTACTATGTCTACTCCTTCACTATATCTACTCCTTCACTATATTTACTCCTTCACTATACCTACTCCTTCACTATATCTAATCAACACCTTCACTATATCTACTCAACACCTTCACTATATCTACTCACCACCTTCACTATATCTACTCAATACCTTCACTATACTACTCAGTACCTTCACTATATCTACTGCTTCACTATATCTACTCCTTCACTATACATACTCGTTTACTGTCTACTCCTTCACTATATCTACTCCTTCACTATATCTACTCCTTCACTATATCTACTCCTTTACTATGTCTACTCCTTCACTATATCTACTCCTTCACTATATTTACTCCTTCACTATACCTAATCCTTCACTATATCTACTCAACACCTTCACTATATCTACTCACCACCTTCACTATATCTACTCAATACCTTCACTATACTACTCAGTACCTTCACTATATCTACTCAGTACCTTCACTATATCTACTCAGTACCTTCACTATATCTACTGCTTCACTATATCTACTCCTTCACTATATCTACTCCTTCACTATATCTACTCCTTCACTATATCTAATCACACCTTCACTATATCTACTCCTTCACTATATCTACTCCTTCACTGGCTTGTGAAAGTATTCACCCCCCCTGGCATTTCTCCTATTTTGTTGCTGTACAACCTTGAATTGAAGTAGATTTCTGGGGTGGGATTGTATCATTTCATTTACACAAGATGCCTACAACTTTGAAGATTCAAAATACTTTTTCATCTGAAAAAAACAAGAAGTAAGAAACAAAAACACAGGAATCTTGAGCGTGCATAACTATGCTCCCCCAAAGTCAATATCTTGTAGAGCCACCTTTTTCAGCAATTACAGCTGCACGTCTCTTGGGGTATGTCCCTATAAGCTTGGCACATCAAGCCACTGGGATTTTAGCCCATTCTTCAAGCCAAAACTGCTCCAGCTCCTTCAAGTTTGATGGGTTCGGCTGGTGTACAGCAATCTATAAGTCAAACCACAGATTCACAATTGGACTGAGGTCTGGGCTTTGACTAGGCCATTCCAAGACATTAAATGTTTCCCCTTAAACCACTCGAGCGTTACTTTAGCAGTATGCTTAGGGTCATTGTCCTGCTCAAAGGTGAACCTCCGTCCCAGTCTCAAGTCTCTGGAAGAATGACACAGGTTTCCCACAATAAATTCCCTGTATTTAGCGCCATCCATCATTCCTTCAATTCTGACCAGTTTCCCAGTCCCTGCCGATGAAAAACATCCCCACAGCATGATGCTGCCACCACCATGCTTTACTGTGGGATGGTGTTCTCGGGGTGATGAGAGGTGTTGGGTTTTGCGCCAGACATAGCGTTTTCCTTGATGGCCAAAAATTTGTTTGGAGAGCTCCTTGGTCTTCTTGGTGCCAGACTCTGGGGTCTTTCAGAACAGGTGTATATATACTGAGATCATGTCACAGATATTTTTTTTTGGGGGGGGGGGATTTTACCCCTTTTTCTCCCCAATTTCGTGGTATCCAATTGTTTTTAGTAGCTACTATCTTGTCTCATCTCTACAACTCCTGTACGGGCTCGGGAGAGACGAAGGTTGAAAGTCATGCGTCCTCCGATACACAAGCCAACCAAGCCGCACTGCTTCTTAACACAGCGCGCATCCAACCCGGAAGCTAGCCGCACCAATGTGTCGGAGGAAACACCGTGCACCTGGCAGCACCTAGCGTGCACTGCGCCTGGCCCGCCACAGGAGTCACTGCGCGATGAGACAAGGATATCCCTACCGGCCAAGCCCTCCCTAACCTGGACAACGCTAGTTCAATTGTGCGTCGCCCCACGGACCTCCCGGTCGCGGCCGGTTACTGGGTGCGAATCCAGGGTCTCTGCTGTGCCACCCGGGAGGCCCATCACGTGACAGATCATGTGACACTTAGCTTGCACACAGGTGGACTTTATTGAACTAATTATTTAGCTTCTGAAGGTATTTGATTGCACCAGATCTTATTTAGGGGCTTCATAGCAAAGGGGGGTGAATATATATGCACACACCACTTTTCCATTTATATTTAGTTTCATTTCACTTCACCAATTTGGAATATTTTGTGTATGTCCATTACATGAAATCCAAATTAAAAATCTATTTAAATGACATATAGGTTGTGATGCAACAAAATAGGAAAAAACGCCAAGGGGGATGAATACTTTTGCAAGGCTCTCTATCTACTCACTACCTTCACTATATCCACTAAGTACCAAAATATGTACAGCTTAAAACATCGTTACGTCTTCATCCCAAAAGGAAACATATTCCCTACAGTGCCTTGCGAAAGTATTTTTAAAAAGTTTGAAATATCCAATAAATGTCGTTCCACTTCATGATTGTGTCACACTTGTTGTTGACTCTTCACAAAAAAATACAGTTTTATATCTTTATGTTTGAAGCCTGAAATGTGGCAAAAGGTCGCAAAGTTCAAGGGGGCCGAATACTTTCGCAAGGCACTGTATATATTGCACTACCTTTGCGCAGGGCTCCACCGACCAGCGCCTCCAGCGCCTCCAGTGCCTCCAGCTCCTCCAGCTCCTCCAGCGCCTCCAGCTCCTCCAGCTCCTCCAGCTTCAGCTACCTCCAGCCTAGCTAGCTAAAACACCGCCCATGCTCCTCCAGCTCCTCCAGCTTCAGCTACCTCCAGCCTAGCTAGCTAAAACACCGCCCATGCTCCTCCAGCTCCTCCAGCTCCTCCAGCTCCTCCAGCGCCTCCAGCTCCTCCAGCTCCTCCAGCTCCTCCAGCTCCTCCAGCTTCAGCTACCTCCAGCCTAGCTAGCTAAAACACCGCCCATGCTCCTCCAGCTCCTCCAGCTCCTCCAGCTTCAGCTACCTCCAGCCTAGCTAGCTAAAACACCGCCCATGCTCCTCCAGCTCCTCCAGCTCCTCCAGCTTCAGCTACCTCCAGCCTAGCTAGCTAAAACACCGCCCATGCTCCTCCAGCTCCTCCAGCTCCTCCAGCTTCAGCTACCTCCAGCCTAGCTAGCTAAAACACCGCCCATGCTCCTCCAGCTCCTCCAGCTCCTCCAGCTCCTCCAGCTCCTCCAGCGCCTCCAGCTCCTCCAGCTCCTCCAGCTCCTCCAGCCTAGCTAGCTAAAACACCGCCCATGCTCCTCCAGCTTCAGCTACCTCCAGCCTAGCTAGCTAAAACACCGCCCATGCTCCTCCAGCTTCAGCTACCTCCAGCCTAGCTAGCTAAAACACCGCCCATGCTCCTCCAGCTCCTCCAGCTTCAGCTACCTCCAGCCTAGCTAGCTAAAACACCGCCCATGCTCCTCCAGCTCCTCCAGCTTCAGCTACCTCCAGCCTAGCTAGCTAAAACACCGCCCATGCTCCTCCAGCTCCTCCAGCTCCTCCAGCTCCTCCAGCTCCTCCAGCTCCTCCAGCTTCAGCTACCTCCAGCCTAGCTAGCTAAAACACCGCCCATGCTCCTCCAGCTCCTCCAGCTTCAGCTACCTCCAGCCTAGCTAGCTAAAACACCGCCCATGCTCCTCCAGCTCCTCCAGCTCCTCCAGCTCCTCCAGCTCCTCCAGCGCCTCCAGCTCCTCCAGCGCCTCCAGCTCCTCCAGCTCCTCCAGCTCCTCCAGCTTCAGCTACCTCCAGCCTAGCTAGCTAAAACACCACCCATGCTCCTCCAGCTCCTCCAGCTTCAGCTACCTCCAGCCTAGCTAGCTAAAACACCGCCCATGCTCCTCCAGCTCCTCCAGCTCCTCCAGCTCCTCCAGCTTCAGCTACCGCCAGCCTAGCTAGCTAAAACACCGCCCATGCTCCTCCAGCGCCTCCAGCTCCTCCAGCTCCTCCAGCTCCTCCAGCTCCTCCAGCTCCTCCAGCTTCAGCTACCTCCAGCCTAGCTAGCTAAAACACCGCCCATGCTCCTCCAGCTCCTCCAGCCTAGCTAGCTAAAACACCGCCCATGCTCCTCCAGCTCCTCCAGCCTAGCTAGCTAAAACACCGCCCATGCTCCTCCAGCTCCTCCAGCTCCTCCAGCTCCTCCAGCTTCAGCTACCTCCAGCCTAGCTAGCTAAAACACCGCCCATGCTCCTCCAGCTCCTCCAGCTCCTCCAGCTCCTCCAGCTCCTCCAGCTCCTCCAGCTTCAGCTACCTCCAGCCTAGCTAGCTAAAACACCGCCCATGCTCCTCCAGCTCCTCCAGCCTAGCTAGCTAAAACACCGCCCATGCTCCTCCAGCTCCTCCAGCCTAGCTAGCTAAAACACCGCCCATGCTCCTCCAGCTTCAGCTACCTCCAGCCTAGCTAGCTAAAACACCGCCCATGCTCCTCCAGCTTCAGCTACCTCCAGCCTAGCTAGCTAAAACACCGCCCATACTATGTCCCCTGAAAATAACTTATTAAATTAATTCAATCCGATGTCGCTATGGCCGACATTCAGCTTGACATTTTTCACATACACATAGTCATTAAAACTAGTCTTTCAACCACTCCACACATTT
>NW_026290804.1:545000-562500 GCF_023373465.1 Oncorhynchus keta
CATATTATACATACCATCTGCCAGGGCACCAAGACTATCTGCTTGGGCACCAAGACTATCTGCTATTTCAAGGCCATCTGCCAGGGCACCAAGACCATCTGTAGGGCACCAAGACCATCTGTAGGGCATAGAAGACCATCTGCCAGGGCACCAAGACTATCTGTCTTGGGCACCAAGAATCTGTTAGGGGGCACCAAGGCCATCTGCCAAAAAACCACAAGACTATCCCTAGGGCAGTCTCATTGGCCATCTGCCAGGGAAAATACAAAAATATCCTCCGGCAGTCAAGTATCTGTCTAGGGCACCAAGAAAATACAAAAATATCCTAGGGCACCGCCAGTCTCATCTGCTAGGGCAAAATACAAAAAATATCCCTCCGCCAGTCACTGTATTGTCTATGGCTTGGGAAAACCAAGAATATCCTGCTAGGGCAGTCAATGTATTGTCTGCCAGGGAAAATACAAAAAAATATCCCTCCGCCAGTCTCATCTGTCTGGGGCAGAGAAAATAGCCAGGGCCCAGACAGTTCTACAGCTTCCACACGATGGCCAGTACTGGCATTTCATTGCTAGTTTACCATTGGTGGGATGACGTATAGGCCTTCCTGTCTTGGGGGCACGGAGGATCTTAGGGAAAAAAGACGATGATTTCAAGACTTGCTGCACCAAGACAGATCGCCCAGTGCATCAATTTGATCCATCTGCTAACGTTTATTAATACCTAAAGTTGGTTTACAAAAGTAGTTTGAAGTGATTTGTAAATGTTTATAGGCATCTTTTAATTTAAAAAATGACGTTGCATCTGTAAAGTGATTTTTCCTGGATCAGACAGGCATCGTAAATGGAAATTTTGGGTATACAAAGACCATTTAAGGGCAAAAAGACCCCATCTGATTTAATCGAGAGAAAAAACCAAGGCCTAATCTGTTTATGGGACATATAGGCCATGTGCTAACAAAGGCCATGTCATAATGAATGTTTTATAGACCATCTGCTAGGGCACGCTAGATTATTTTGCGTCAGGCACCATGGCCATTTCGGGGGAGTCATGCTAAAGAACCTGCTTCTCATGCTTTCTAAGGCATTTTACAAATCTGACATGTTGGCAAGATTCACTACAGTGTAGCCCTGGTACCTTGCATGTGTGTTTTAATGAAAGTTTCAGTGCTAGGGAGTATTATTAGGCGCTCTGAAATTTCCACTGATTTTGGTCCCTGTACAGGATATATGCATCTCAGTATATACAGTGGGAGTCACTACAGTACACATGTTTAAAGAACACAAGGGAAAATGAATCTAAATATGGGTTGTATTTACAATGGTGTTTGTTCACTGGTTGACCTTTTCTTGTGCTCGGGGGTCACAAATCCCTGCTTGATGGCACACTGTGGACTTTCTCAGTAGATATGAGGTTTATCAGACCCTGGTTTGTTTTCTAATTCACTGCAACTCAGTGCTAGGGGAGTCACTACAGACCCTGGTTCAGCGGTCTAAGGCACTCATCTCAGTCTCGGGGAGTCACTACAGACCCTGGTTCATCAGTCTAAGGCACTGCATCTCAGTGCTCCATCAGTCTCAGACCCTGGTTCCAGTGGTAGAAGACACTCCATCAGTGTGATCTCTCTCCATCTCTCTCTCTAGGTGTGATCTCCCATCAGTCTCTCTCCATCAGTCTGATCTCCCATCAGTCTCTCTCTCCATCAGTCTGATCTCCCAGTCTCTCTGGCAGTCCAGGTCAGTCTCCCTCTCATCTCTGGCATCAGGTCTCTCTCTCCTCCATCAGTCTCTGACGGTCTGGTCCATCAGTCTCCCGTCTCTCCATCAGTCTCTCTCTCTCCCCAGTCTCTCTCTGGCAGTCAGTGTGATCTCCCCTCTCTCTCTCCATCAGTGTGATCTCTCCCCATCAGTCTCTGACTCTGATCTCCCCGTCTCTCTCTCCATCAGGTGTGATCTCCTCGTCTCTCTGATCAGTTGGTGTGATCTCCCAGTCTCTCTGACGGTAGGTGTGATCTCTCGTCTCTCTGACGGTAGGTGTGATCTCCCTGTCTCTCTCGGTAGTCTCTCTCTCTCCCCGTCTCTCTGGTAGTAGGTGCTCTCTCTCTCCATCAGTTCTGACGGTTCTCTCTCTCCATCAGTCTCTGGCTCTCTCTCTCCATCAGTCTCGTCTCTCTCTCCATGTGAGTCTCCCTCTCTCTCCATCGGTAGGTGTGATCTCTCTCCATTAGTCTCTCTGACCAGGTCTGATCTCCCCAGTCTCTCTGGCCATCAGGTCTGATCTCCCCATCTCTCTGGCAGTAGGTGTGATCTCTCCCCATCTCTCTGGCAGTAGGTCAGATCTCTCCCCATCTCTCTCCAGTAGGTGTGATCTCCCCCATCTCTCTGGCAGTCAGGTGTGATCTCCCCAGTCTCTCTGACGGTAGGTGATCTCCCGTGTCTCTGACGGTTCAGTGTGATCTCCCCATCTCTCTGGCAGTAGGTCTCTCCATCAGTCTCCCGTCTCTCTGGCAGTAGGTCTGATCTCTCCCGTCTCTCTCTCCATCAGTGTGATCTCCCGTCAGTCTCTCTCTGGCAGTAGGTGTGATCTCCCCATTCTCTCTCTGACTCTGGTGTGATCTCCCCCGTCTCTCTGGCAGTAGGTGTGATCTCCCCGTCTCTCTGGCAGTAGGTGTGATCTCCCCCGTCTCTCTGGCAGTAGGTGTGATCTCCCCCGTCTCTCTGGCAGTAGGTGTGATCTCCCCCGTCTCTCTGGCAGTAGGTGTGATCTCCCCCAGTCTCTCTGGCAGTAGGTGTGATCTCCCCCGTCTCTCTGGCAGTAGGTGTGATCTCCCCCGTGTCTCTGATGGTTGGTGTGATCTCCCCCATCTCTCTGGCAGTAGGTGTGATCTCCCCCGTCTCTCTGGCAGTAGGTGTGATCTCCCCCGTCTCTCTGACGGTAGGTGTAAGCACCTTATCTGTCCATCTTTCTACCTTAGGATATTTTTTTCATCTTGTTGAGGGAGACCAGAGAACGGATAGAGAGAGACAGGGAAGGATAGAGAGAGACAGGGAAGGATAGAGAGAGACAGGGAATGATAGAGAGAGACAGGGAAGGGTAGGTCACGGACCACGGTTCATGTCCTTCATGTCCAGTCTTCCTCTACCTTTCCACCAGTCTTCCTCTACCTCTCCACCAGTCTCTCTCTCTCTCTCTCTCTCTCTCTCTCTCTCTCTCAATTAAATTAAATTCAAAGGGCTTTATTGGCATGGGAAACATGTGTAAACATTGCCAAAGCAAGTAGGTAGATAATATACAAATGTGAAATAAACAATAAACATTAACAGTAAACATTACACATACAGAAGTTTCAAAACAATAAAGACATTACAAATATCATATTATACATATAATGCTGCGAATTTTCGCAGCTTTTTGTTAAAAAATCGTGCAACATTTCAACGTCCTGCTACTCATGTCAGGAATATAGTATATGCATATGATTAGCATGTGTGTATAGAAAACACACTGAAGTCTCTAAAACTGGTTAAATCATGTCTGTGACTATAACATAATGTGTTTAGGAGGCAAAACCCCAAGGACAACTGTTCACAAAAACCACAAAAAAAATATCCCTCCGCCAGTCTCTGTATTGTCTATGGCAAGGGAAAATACAAAAAAATATCCCTCCGCCAGTCTCTGTATTGTCTATGGCAAGGGAAAATACAAAAAAATATCCCTCCGCCAGTCAATGTATTGTCTATGGCAAGGGAAAATACAAAAAAATATCCCTCCCATCAGTCAATGTATTGTCTATGGCATCAGGGAAAATACAAAAAAATATCCCTCCGCCAGTCTCTGTATTGTCTATGGCAAGGGAAAATACAAAAAAATATCCCTCCGCCAGTCTCTGTATTGTCTATGGCAAGGGAAAATACAAAAAAATATCCCTCCGCCAGTCTCTGTATTGTCTATGGCAAGAGAAAATAGATAGGGCCCAGTTTACAGTTCCTACAGCTTCCACACGATGTCGCCAGTACTGGCATTTCATTGCTAGTTAATCCTTGGTGGGATGACGTATAGACACTTCCTGTCATCGAGTACACCGGAGGAAGTTATGAAAGAGAAAAAATGGACGATGATTTCAAGACTTGCTGCTATCGAATACAGATCTCCCTGATCAATTTGATCGATTATTAACGTTTATTAATAGTCTAAAGTTGGTTTACAAAAGGAGTTTGAAGTGATTTGTAAAAGTTTATAGGCAACTTTTTAATTTAAAAAATCTTGCGTCTTGTAAATGTGATTTTCCTGGATCAGTCTCTCTCCAATTGACTTTGGGTATCCATCACGGATTTAATCGGGAAAAAGACCCCATTGTGATGTTTATGGGACATCCATCAGGAGTGCCAACAAAGAAGCTCGTCATAATGAATGTTTTATATTTTATTTCTCAGTCTTGCTCTTTGTGGAGCGCCGTCTACCGCTAATTATTTTGTTTACGTCTCGTCTCAGGTATTTCGGGGGGTGCATGCTATCAGATAATAGCTTCTCATCTCCAAAAGCATTTTACAAATCTCCACATGTTGGCAAGATTCCAACAGTGTAGCTTTAATTGAGTACCTTGCATGTGTGTTTTAATGAAAGTTTGCTCTTTTATCAGTACTACAGTTGGCGCTCTGAAATTTCCGCTGATTTTGGTCCCTGTACAGGGACAGCAGCCGTAAAAGGAGATATATATATATATACAGTGTTGTAACAATGTACAAATGTTTAAAGAACACAAGGGAAAATAAATAAGCATAAATATGGGTTGTATTTACAATGGTGTTTGTTCTTCACTGGTTGACCTTTTCTTGTGGCAACAGGTCACAAATCTTGCTGCTGTGATGTCACACTGTGGACTTTCACCCAGTATATATGAGAGTTTATCAGAATTGGATTTGTTTTCGAATTCTCTCCCTCTCTCTCTCTCTCTCCATCAGTCTCTCTCTCTCTCCATCAGTCTCGCTGTCTCTCTTCATCAGTCTCTCTCACTCTCCATCAGTCGCTCTCTCTCCATCAGTCTCTCTCTCTCCATCAGTCTCGCTCTCTCTCTCCATCAGTCTCGCTCTCTCTCCATCAGTCTCTCTCTCCATCAGTCTCTCTCCATCAGTCTCGCTTTCTCTCTCCATCAGTCTCTCTCTCCATCAGTCTCTCTCTCCATCAGTCTCGCTCTCTCTCTCCATCAGTCTCGCTCTCTCTCCATCAGTCTCTCTCCATCAGTCTCACTTTCTCTCTCCATCAGTCTCTCTCTCCATCAGTCTCTCTCTCCATCAGTCTCTCTCTCCATCAGTCTCGCTCTCTCTCTCCATCAGTCTCGCTCTCTCTCTCCATCAGTCTCTCTCTCCATCAGTCTCTATCTCCCCCCATTAGTCAATTTAATTTGCTTTATTGGCATGACATAATAATGTACATATTGTCAAAGCTTATTTTGGATATTTACAAAATGAAAATAATAAGAATCAAAACTGTCAACAGGACAACAATAAGAACAATAACGTGCTCCTTCTGTAGCACAGTTGGTAAAAGCATGGCGCTTGTAACGCCAGGGTAGTGGGTTCGATTCCCGGGACCACCCATACGTAGAATGTATGCACACATGACTGTAAGTTGCTTTGGATAAATGGCATATATTATTATTATTATAATAACCAAGGGTCAAAACAGCCACACATTCAACAATGATAATAAGCATAGAGGACATCTGCAGGTTGATTGGTCTGTCAGAAACTGTCCCTCATCTTATGGCAGGCAGAAATGTAGTGCTCTGCCTACCCACAGCTCGCTGCATCCTCCCCCAACAGGACGGGTAGCCTGTCCTCATCAGAGAGGTCTTTGAAACATTGAATAAGGGTTTCAAACTTGAGGAAATTACACTTTGATTGTTTTATATTTTTGACATTTTGTCAGGAAATGCAGCTCCGTCTCAGGTTCTGCTGTGGTGCAGTGGTTGCACAGCCTTTCCTCTACAGGGAGCCAGGTTCTGCTGTTGTGCAGTGGTTGCACAGCCTTTCCTCTACAGGGAGCCAGGTTCTGCTGTGGTGCAGTGGTTGCACAGCCTTTCCTCTACAGGGAGCCAGGTTCTGCTGTGGTGCAGTGGTTGCACAGCCTTTCCTCTACAGGGAGCCAGGTTCTGCTGTGGTGCAGTGGTTGCACAGCCTTTCCTCTACGGGGAGCCAGGTTCTGCTGTGGTGCAGTGGTTACACAGCCTTTCCTCTACAGGGAGCCAGGTTCTGCTGTTGTGCAGTGGTTGCACAGCCTTTCCTCTATAGGGAGCCAGGTTCTGCTGTGGTGCAGTGGTTGCACAGCCTTTCCTCTACAGGGAGCCAGGTTTTCCTGTGTCTACCCTTCTCAATGGCAAGGCTGTGCTCACTGAGCCTGTACTTTGTCAAGGTTTTTCTAAGGTTTTGATCAGTAACCATGGTCAAATAGTTTTCCATGGTGTACTGTTGATTTAGGATCAGATAGCACTGCATTTTGCTTTGTGCTTTGTGTTTCTGTTTCCCAATAAGCAATGTAGTTTTGTTTTGACTGTGTTGTAATTTGGTTTATCCTGATTGATTGGATGTTCTGGTCCTGAGGCTTCGGTGTGTTTAGTAGAACAGGTTGGTGAACTCAGCCCCAGGACCAGCTGGATGAGGGGACTGAGGCTTCAGTGTGTTAGTAGAACAGGTTAGTGAACTCAGCCCCAGGACCAGCTGGATGAGGGGACTGAGGCTTCAGTGTGTTAGTAGAACAGGTTAGTGAACTCAGCCCCAGGACGAGCTGGATGAGGGGACTGAGGCTTCAGTGTGTTAGTAGAACAGGTTAGTGAACTCAGCCCCAGGACCAGCTGGATGAGGGGACTGAGGCTTCAGTGTGTTAGTAGAACAGGTTAGTGAACTCAGCCCCAGGACCAGCTGGATGAGGGGACTGAGGCTTCAGTGTGTTAGTAGAACAGGTTTGTGAACTCAGCCCCAGGACCAGCTGGATGAGGGGACTGAGGCTTCAGTGTTTAGTAGAACAGGACTGAGGCTTCAGTGTGTTAGTAGAACAGGTTTGTGAACTCAGCCCCAGGACCAGATGGATAAGGGGACTGAGGCTTCAGTGTGTTAGTAGAACAGGTTTGTGAACTCAGGACCAGCTGGATGAGGGGACTGAGGCTTCAGTGTGTTAATAGAACAGGTTTGTGAACTCGGCCCCAGGACCAGCTGGATGAGGGGACTGAGGCTTCAGTGTGTTAGTAGAACAGGTTAGTGAACTCAGGACCAGGACCAGCTGGATGAGAGTCCTGAGGTTTCAGTGTGTTAGTACAACAGGTTAGTGAACTCAGCCCCAGGACCAGCTGAATGAGGGGACTGAGGCTTCAGTGTGTTAGTAGAACAGGTTAGTGAACTCAGCCCCAGGACCAGCTGGATGAGGGGACTGAGGCTTCAGTGTGTTAGTAGAACAGGTTAGTGAACTCAGGACCAGCTGGATGAGGGGACTGAGGCTTCAGTGTGTTAGTAGAACAGGCTAGTGAACTCAGGACCAGCTGGATGAGGGGACTGAGGCTTCAGTGTGTTAGTAGAACAGGTTAGTGAACTCAGCCCCAGGACCAGCTGGATGAGGGGACTGAGGCTTCAGTGTGTTAGTAGAACAGGTTTGTGAACTCAGCCCCAGGACCAGCTGGATGAGAGTCCTGAGGTTTCAGTGTGTTAGTAGAACAGGTTTGTGAACTCAGCACCAGGACCAGCTGGAGGAGGGGACTGAGGCTTCAGTTTGTTCGTAGAACAGGTTTGTGAACTCAGCCCCAGGACCAGCTGGATGAGGGGACTGAGGCTTCAGTGTGTTAGTAGAATAGGTTTGTGAACTCAGCACCCGGACCAGCTGGATGAGGGGACTGAGGCTTCAGTGTGTTAGTAGAACAGGTTTGTGAACTCAGGACCAGCTGGATGAGGGGACTGAGGCTTCAGTGTGTTAGTAGAACAGGTTAGTGAACTCAGCACCAGGACCAGCTGGAGGAGGGGACTGAGGCTTCAGTTTGTTAGTAGAACAGGTTTGTGAACTCAGCACCAGGACCAGCTGGATGAGGGGACTGAGGCTTCAGTGTGTTAGTAGAACAGGTTAGTGAACTCAGCACCAGGACCAGCTGGAGGAGGGGACTGAGGCTTCAGTTTGTTAGTAGAACAGGTTTGTGAACTCAGCACCAGGACCAGCTGGATGAGGGGACTGAGGCTTCAGTGTGTTAGTAGAACAGGTTAGTGAACTCAGCCCCAGGACCAGCTGGATGAGGGGACTGAGGCTTCAGTGTGTTAGTAGAATAGGTTCGTGAACTCAGCCCCAGGACCAGCTGGATGAGGGGACTGAGGCTTCAGTGTGTTAGTAGAATAGGTTTGTGAACTCAGCACCCGGACCAGCTGGATGAGGGGACTGAGGCTTCAGCGTGTTAGTAGAATAGGTTTGTGAACTCAGCCCCAGGACCAGCTGGATGAGGGGACTGAGGCTTCAGCGTGTTAGTAGAATAGGTTTGTGAACTCAGCACCCGGACTAGCTGGATGAGGGGACTCTTTTTATGCTCAGTTACTGGCATTGCAGGGATTGTGTCACAACTCTCTCAGAAGGTGGCTCTCCTCTTCCTGTTCGGGCGGCGCTCTGCGGTCATCGTCACCGGTCTACTTGCCGCCACCGATCCCTTTTCCCTTTTCTGTTCGTTTAGTCTTATTAGTTGCACCTGTTTCTTTAGTGTTTCTTGATTTCTGGTCTATGTCAGCCTGTTGTCTGGTCTATGTCAGCCTGTTGTCTGGTCTATGTCAGCCTGTTGTCTGGTCTATGTCAGCCTGTTGTCTGGTCTATGTCAGCCTGTTGTCTGGTCTATGTCAGCCTGTTGTCTGGTCTATGTCAGCCTGTTGTCTGGTCTATGTCAGCCTGTTGTCTGGTCTATGTCAGCCTGTTGTCTGGTCTATGTCAGCCTGTTGTCTGGTCTATGTCAGCCTGTTGTCTGGTCTATGTCAGCCTGTTGTCTGGTCTATGTCAGCCTGTTGTCTGGTCTATGTCAGCCTGTTGTCTGGTCTATGTCAGCCTGTTGTCTGGTCTATGTTGTCAGTCCTGTTGTCTGGTCTATGTCAGCCTGTTGTCTGGTCTATGTCAGCCTGTTGTCTGGTCTATGTCAGCCTGTTGTCTGGTCTATGTCAGCCTGTTGTCTGGTCTATGTCAGCCTGTTGTCTGGTCTATGTCAGCCTGTTGTCTGGTCTATGTCAGCCTGTTGTCTGGTCTATGTCAGCCTGTTGTCTGGTCTATGTCAGCCTGTTGTCTGGTCTATGTCAGCCTGTTGTCTGGTCTATGTCAGCCTGTTGTCTGGTCTATGTCAGCCTGTTGTCTGGTCTATGTCAGCCTGTTGTCTGGTCTATGTCAGCCTGTTGTCTGGTCTATGTCAGCCTGTTGTCTGGTCTATGTCAGCCTGTTTTGCCCACTGGGGTTTTATTATTATTATTATTATACATTATTTTGTGTTCGCTGTCAGTTGTGGGTGTATTTCGTCTCCGGATCGTTTCGCCCTGTGTTTGGGCGGGTCAGTGTTTCTGCGCCCTGTGTTTGGGCGGGTCAGTGTTTCTGCGCCCTGTGTTTGGGCGGGTCAGTGTTTCTGCGCCCTGTGTTTGGGCGGGTCAGTGTTTCTGCGCCCTGTGTTTGGGCGGGTCAGTGTTTCTGCGCCCTGTCTTTGGGCGGGTCAGTGTTTCTGCGCCCTGTGTTTGGGCGGGTCAGTGTTTCTGCACCCTGTGTTTGGGCGGGTCAGTGTTTCTGCGCCCTGTGTTTGGGCGGGTCAGTGTTTCTGCGCCCTGTGTTTGGGCGGGTCAGTGTTTCTGCGCCCTGTGTTTGGGCGGGTCAGTGTTTCTGCGCCCTGTGTTTGGGCGGGTCAGTGTTTCTGCGACCTGTGTTTGGCGTGACCGTTTTTGTGCCAGAGAAAATAAATGGTCTATTATTGAACCCTCTCTGTGACCTGCCTCCTACCTTCCACACCTGGTAACCCCTCTGGTCTCTGTGAACTGCCTCCTACCTTCCACACCTGGTAACCCTTCTGCTCTCTGTGACCTGCCTCCTACCTTCCACACCTGGTAACCCTTCTGCTCTCTGCGACCTGCCTCCTACCTTCCACACCTGGTAACCCCTCTGCTCTCTGCGACCTGCCTCCTACCTTCCACACCTGGTAACCCTTCTGCTCTCTGCGACCTGCCTCCTACCTTCCACACCTGGTAACCCCTCTGGTCTCTGCGACCTGCCTCCTACCTTCCACACCTGGTAACCCCTCTGCTCTCTGCGACCTGCCTCCTACCTTCCACACCTGGTAACCCCTCTGCTCTCTGCGACCTGCTTCCTACCTTCCACACCTGGTAACCCCTCTGCTCTCTGTGACCTGCCTCCTACCTTCCACACCTGGTAACCCCTCTGGTCTCTGCGACCTGCCTCCTACCTTCCACACCTGGTAACCCCTCTGCGACCTGCGACCTGCCTCCTACCTTCCACACCTGGTAACCCCTCTGCTCTCTGCGACCTGCCTCCTACCTTCCACACCTGGTAACCCCTCTGCTCTCTGTGACCTGCCTCCTACCTTCCACACCTGGTAACCCCTCTGGTCTCTGCGACCTGCCTCCTACCTTCCACACCTGGTAACCCCTCTGCTCTCTGTGACCTGCCTCCTACCTTCCACACCTGGTAACCCCTCTGCGACCTGCGACCTGCCTCCTACCTTCCACACCTGGTAACCCCTCTGCTCTCTGCGACCTGCCTCCTACCTTCCACACCTGGTAACCCCTCTGCGACCTGCGACCTGCCTCCTACCTTCCACACCTGGTAACCCCTCTGCTCTCTGCGACCTGCCTCCTACCTTCCACACCTGGTAACCCCTCTGCTCTCTGTGACCTGCCTCCTACCTTCCACACCTGGTAACCCCTCTGCCCTCTGCGACCTGCCTCCTACCTTCCACACCTGGTAACCCCTCTGCGACCTGCGACCTGCCTCCTACCTTCCACACCTGGTAACCCCTCTGCTCTCTGCGACCTGCCTCCTACCTTCCACACCTGGTAACCCCTCTGCTCTCTGTGACCTGCCTCCTACCTTCCACACCTGGTAACCCCTCTGGTCTCTGCGACCTGCCTCCTACCTTCCACACCTGGTAACCCCTCTGCTCTCTGTGACCTGCCTCCTACCTTCCACACCTGGTAACCCCTCTGCGACCTGCGACCTGCCTCCTACCTTCCACACCTGGTAACCCCTCTGCTCTCTGCGACCTGCCTCCTACCTTCCACACCTGGTAACCCCTCTGCGACCTGCGACCTGCCTCCTACCTTCCACACCTGGTAACCCCTCTGCTCTCTGCGACCTGCCTCCTACCTTCCACACCTGGTAACCCCTCTGCGACCTGCGACCTGCCTCCTACCTTCCACACCTGGTAACCCCTCTGGTCTCTGTGACCTGCCTCCTACCTTCCACACCTGGTAACCCCTCTGGTCTCTGTGACCTGCCTCCTACCTTCCACACCTGGTAACCCGTGACAGCTTGGTAATGATAGGAGAGGGTCGCTGTATTTTAGATACCCCCCTGTAACTATTCCTCAGGTCGTTGCTGCAAATGAGAATGTTCTCAGTCAACTCACTTAAAAAAAGATCGCTGTGGAAACATGTTACAGTGATACAAATCCCATCATAACGAAAGTCTCCTGTCAGGGTGACGATCACACTGTTCCCTTTTCGTTGCTGTTCTGTTTTGTTGCTGTTCCTGTTTTGTTGCTGTTCCTGTTTTGTTGCTGTTCCTGTTTTGTTGCTGTTCTGTTTTGTTGCTGTTCTGTTTTGTTGCTGTTCTGTTTTGTTGCTGTTCTGTTTTGTTGCTGTTCTGTTCTGTTCTGTTTTGTTGCTGTTCTGTTCTGTTCTGTTTTGTTGCTGTTCCTGTTTTGTTGCTGTTCTGTTCTGTTTTGTTGCTGTTCCTGTTTTGTTGCTGTTCTGTTGCTGTTTTGTTGCTGTTCTGTTTTGTTGCTGTTCTGTTGCTGTTCCTGTTTTGTTGCTGTTCCTGTTTTGTTGCTGTTCCTGTTTTGTTGCTGTTCTGTTTTGTTGCTGTTCTGTTGCTGTTTTGTTGCTGTTTTGTTGCTGTTCTGTTGCTGTTCCTGTTTTGTTGCTGTTCCTGTTTTGTTGCTGTTCCTGTTTTGTTGCTGTTCTGTTTTGTTGCTGTTCTGTTGCTGTTCTGTTTTGTTGCTGTTCCTGTTTTGTTCCTGTTTTGTTGCTGTTCTGTTGCTGTTCTGTTTTGTTGCTGTTCCTGTTTTGTTCCTGTTTTGTTGCTGTTCCTGTTTTGTTGCTGTTTTGTTGCTGTTCTGTTGCTGTTCTGTTCTGTTTTGTTGCTGTTCTGTTGCTGTTCTGTTTTGTTGCTGTTCTGTTTTGTTGCTGTTCTGTTGCTGTTCCTGTTTTGTTGCTGTTCCTGTTTTGTTCCTGTTTTGTTGCTGTTCTGTTGCTGTTCTGTTTTGTTCCTGTTTTGTTGCTGTTCCTGTTTTGTTGCTGTTTTGTTGCTGTTCTGTTGCTGTTCTGTTCTGTTTTGTTGCTGTTCTGTTGCTGTTCTGTTTTGTTGCTGTTCTGTTTTGTTGCTGTTCTGTTTTGTTGCTGTTCTGTTCTGTTGCTGTTCTGTTTTGTTCCTGTTTTGTTGCTGTTCTGTTCTGTTCCTGTTTTGTTGCTGTTCCTGTTTTGTTCCTGTTTTGTTGCTGTTCTGTTCTGTTGCTGTTTTGTTGCTGTTCTGTTCCTGTTTTGTTCCTGTTCTGTTGCTGTTCCTGTTTTGTTGCTGTTCTGTTTTGTTGCTGTTCTGTTTTGTTGCTGTTCTGTTCTGTTCCTGTATTGTTCCTGTTCTGTTGCTGTTCCTGTTTTGTTGCTGTTCTGTTTTGTTGCTGTTCCTGTTTTGTTGCTGTTCCTGTTTTGTTGCTGTTCCTGTTTTGTTGCTGTTCTGTTGCTGTTCTGTTTTGTTCCTGTTTTGTTGCTGTTCTGTTCTGTTCCTGTTTTGTTGCTGTTCTGTTCTGTTCCTGTTTTGTTCCTGTTCTGTTGCTGTTCCTGTTTTGTTGCTGTTCAGTTTTGTTGCTGTTCTGTTTTGTTCCTGTTTTGTTGCTGTTCCTGTTTTGTTGCTGTTCCTGTTTTGTTCCTGTTCTGTTTTGTTCCTGTTTTGTTGCTGTTCCTGTTTTGTTGCTGTTCTGTTTTGTTGCTGTTCCTGTTTTGTTGCTGTTCCTGTTCTGTTGCTGTTCTGTTTTGTTGCTGTTCTGTTTTGTTGCTGTTCTGTTTTGTTGCTGTTCCTGTTTTGTTGCTGTTCTGTTTTGTTGCTGTTCTGTTTTGTTGCTGTTCCTGTTTTGTTGCTGTTCCTGTTTTGTTGCTGTTCCTGTTTTGTTGCTGTTCTGTTTTGTTGCTGTTCCTGTTTTGTTGCTGTTCCTGTTCTGTTGCTGTTCTGTTTTGTTGCTGTTCTGTTTTGTTGCTGTTCCTGTTTTGTTGCTGTTCTGTTTTGTTGCTGTTCTGTTTTGTTGCTGTTCTGTTTTGTTGCTGTTCTGTTCTGTTTCTGTTTTGTTGCTGTTCCTGTTTTGTTGCTGTTCTGTTCTGTTTTGTTGCTGTTCTGTTTTGTTGCTGTTCTGTTTTGTTGCTGTTCTGTTCTGTTCCTGTTTTGTTGCTGTTCCTGTTTTGTTGCTGTTCTGTTTTGTTGCTGTTCTGTTCTGTTTTGTTGCTGTTCTGTTTTGTTGCTGTTCTGTTCTGTTCCTGTTTTGTTGCTGTTCCTGTTTTGTTGCTGTTCTGTTTTGTTGCTGTTCTGTTTTGTTGCTGTTCTGTTTTGTTGCTGTTCTGTTCTGTTTTGTTGCTGTTCTGTTTTGTTGCTGTTCTGTTTTGTTGCTGTTCTGTTCTGTTTTGTTGCTGTTCTGTTCTGTTCCTGTTTTGTTGCTGTTCCTGTTTTGTTGCTGTTCTGTTTTGTTGCTGTTCTGTTTTGTTGCTGTTCTGTTTTGTTGCTGTTCTGTTCTGTTTTGTTGCTGTTCTGTTTTGTTGCTGTTCTGTTCTGTTTTGTTGCTGTTCTGTTTTGTTGCTGTTCTGTTCTGTTTTGTTGCTGTTCTGTTTTGTTGCTGTTCTGTTTTGTTGCTGTTCTGTTTTGTTGCTGTTCTGTTTTGTTGCTGTTCTGTTCTGTTTTGTTGCTGTTTTGTTGCTGTTCTGTTGCTGTTCTGTTCTGTTTTGTTGCTGTTCTGTTGCTGTTCTGTTCTGTTTTGTTGCTGTTCTGTTGCTGTTCTGTTCTGTTTTGTTGCTGTTTTGTTGCTGTTCTGTTTTGTTGCTGTTCTGTTTTGTTGCTGTTCTGTTTTGTTGCTGTTCTGTTTTGTTGCTGTTCTGTTCTGTTTTGTTGCTGTTTTGTTGCTGTTCTGTTGCTGTTCTGTTCTGTTTTGTTGCTGTTCTGTTGCTGTTCTGTTTTGTTGCTGTTCTGTTTTGTTGCTGTTCTGTTTTGTTGCTGTTCTGTTTTGTTGCTGTTCTGTTTTGTTGCTGTTCTGTTCCTGTTTTGTTGCTGTTCTGTTTTGTTGCTGTTCCTGTTTTGTTGCTGTTCTGTTTTGTTGCTGTTCCTGTTTTGTTGCTGTTCTGTTTTGTTGCTGTTCTGTTTTGTTGCTGTTCTGTTCTGTTTTGTTGCTGTTCTGTTTTGTTCCTGTTTTGTTGCTGTTCTGTTGCTGTTCTGTTGCTGTTCTGTTTTCTTGCTGTTCTGTTTTGTTGCTGTTCTGTTGCTGTTCTGTTGCTGTTCTGTTTTCTTGCTGTTCTGTTTTGTTGCTGTTCTGTTTTCTTGCTGTTCTGTTTTGTTGCTGTTCCTGTTTTGTTGCTGTTCCTGTTTTGTTTTGCTGTTCTGTTTTGTTGCTGTTCCTGTTTTTTGTTGCTGTTCTGTTACTGTTCTGTTTTGTTGCTGTTCTGTTTTGTTGCTGTTCTGTTTTGTTGCTGTTCCTGTTTTGTTGCTGTTCTGTTCTGTTGCTGTTCTGTTTTGTTGCTGTTCTGTTTTGTTGCTGTTCCTGTTTTGTTGCTGTTCTGTTCTGTTCTGTTTTGTTGCTGTTCTGTTTTGTTGCTGTTCTGTTTTGTTGCTGTTTCTGTTTTGTTGCTGTTCCTGTTTTGTTGCTGTTCTGTTTTGTTGCTGTTCCTGTTTTGTTGCTGTTCCTGTTTTGTTGCTGTTCCTGTTTTGTTGCTGTTCCTGTTTTGTTGCTGTTCTGTTCTGTTGCTGTTCTGTTTTGTTGCTGTTCTGTTTTGTTGCTGTTCCTGTTTTGTTGCTGTTCTGTTCTGTTGCTGTTCTGTTTTGTTGCTGTTCTGTTTTGTTGCTGTTCCTGTTTTGTTGCTGTTCTGTTACTGTTCTGTTTTGTTGCTGTTCTGTTTTGTTGCTGTTCTGTTTTGTTGCTGTTCCTGTTTTGTTGCTGTTCCTGTTTTGTTGCTGTTCCTGTTTTGTTGCTGTTCCTGTTTTGTTGCTGTTCCTGTTTTGTTGCTGTTCCTGTTTTGTTGCTGTTCCTGTTTTGTTGCTGTTCTGTTTTGTTGCTGTTCTGTTCTGTTTTGTTGCTGTTCTGTTTTGTTGCTGTTCTGTTCTGTTCCTGTTTTGTTGCTGTTCCTGTTTTGTTGCTGTTCTGTTTTGTTGCTGTTCTGTTTTGTTGCTGTTCTGTTTTGTTGCTGTTCTGTTTTGTTGCTGTTCTGTTTTGTTGCTGTTCTGTTTTGTTGCTGTTCTGTTCTGTTTTGTTGCTGTTCTGTTTTGTTCCTGTTTTGTTGCTGTTCCTGTTTTGTTGCTGTTCTGTTTTGTTGCTGTTCTGTTTTGTTGCTGTTCTGTTTTGTTGCTGTTCTGTTCTGTTTTGTTGCTGTTCTGTTTTGTTGCTGTTCTGTTCTGTTTTGTTGCTGTTCTGTTTTGTTGCTGTTCTGTTCTGTTTTGTTGCTGTTCTGTTTTGTTGCTGTTCTGTTTTGTTGCTGTTCTGTTTTGTTGCTGTTCTGTTTTGTTGCTGTTCTGTTCTGTTTTGTTGCTGTTTTGTTGCTGTTCTGTTGCTGTTCTGTTCTGTTTTGTTGCTGTTCTGTTGCTGTTCTGTTCTGTTTTGTTGCTGTTCTGTTGCTGTTCTGTTTGCTGTTTTGTTGCTGTTCTGTTTTGTTGCTGTTCTGTTTTGTTGCTGTTCTGTTTTGTTGCTGTTCTGTTTTGTTGCTGTTCTGTTCTGTTTTGTTGCTGTTTTGTTGCTGTTCTGTTCTGTTCTGTTGCTGTTCTGTTGCTGTTCTGTTTTGTTGCTGTTCTGTTTTGTTGCTGTTCTGTTTTGTTGCTGTTCTGTTTTGTTGCTGTTCTGTTTTGTTGCTGTTCTGTTCCTGTTTTGTTGCTGTTCTGTTTTGTTGCTGTTCCTGTTTTGTTGCTGTTCTGTTTTGTTGCTGTTCCTGTTTTGTTGCTGTTCTGTTTTGTTGCTGTTCTGTTTTGTTGCTGTTCTGTTTTGTTGCTGTTCTGTTCTGTTTTGTTGCTGTTCTGTTTTGTTCCTGTTTTGTTGCTGTTCTGTTGCTGTTCTGTTGCTGTTCTGTTTTCTTGCTGTTCTGTTTTCTTGCTGTTCTGTTGCTGTTCTGTTGCTGTTCTGTTTTCTTGCTGTTCTGTTTTGTTGCTGTTCTGTTTTCTTGCTGTTCTGTTTTGTTGCTGTTCCTGTTTTGTTGCTGTTCCTGTTTTGTTGCTGTTCTGTTTTGTTGCTGTTCCTGTTTTGTTGCTGTTCTGTTACTGTTCTGTTTTGTTGCTGTTCTGTTTTGTTGCTGTTCTGTTTTGTTGCTGTTCCTGTTTTGTTGCTGTTCTGTTCTGTTGCTGTTCTGTTTTGTTGCTGTTCCTGTTTTGTTGCTGTTCTGTTTTGTTGCTGTTCCTGTTTTGTTGCTGTTCTGTTACTGTTCTGTTTTGTTGCTGTTCTGTTTTGTTGCTGTTCTGTTTTGTTGCTGTTCCTGTTTTGTTGCTGTTCCTGTTTTGTTGCTGTTCCTGTTTTGTTGCTGTTCCTGTTTTGTTGCTGTTCCTGTTTTGTTGCTGTTCCTGTTTTGTTGCTGTTCCTGTTTTGTTGCTGTTCTGTTTTGTTGCTGTTCCTGTTTTGTTGCTGTTCCTGTTTTGTTGCTGTTCTGTTTTGTTGCTGTTCCTGTTTTGTTGCTGTTCCTGTTTTGTTGCTGTTCCTGTTTTGTTGCTGTTCCTGTTTTGTTGCTGTTCCTGTTTTGTTGCTGTTCCTGTTTTGTTGCTGTTCCTGTTTTGTTGCTGTTCCTGTTTTGTTGCTGTTCCTGTTTTGTTGCTGTTCCTGTTTTGTTGCTGTTCCTGTTTTGTTGCTGTTCTGTTTTGTTGCTGTTCTGTTTTGTTGCTGTCTCCATTGTTTACTGCCACCCAGTCCACCAACACAGCAGATAATTATTTAACAGACACACATCTTCCATTCAAAACACACTGATCGACATTTAACTGCAGTTCTCACCATCAATAAATCCTGTAGGACTCAATGAGAGGAGAGAGATGGCATAAAACCGGGAGAGGATAGAAGAGCGAG
>NW_026290804.1:567500-617500 GCF_023373465.1 Oncorhynchus keta
AAAACCGGTTCCGGTCTATAACATTTTCCTTTGACCGAGTTATGACCCAGTCATGACCCAACACACACAGAGAAGGAGAGAAGGAGAGAGAAGGAGAGAGATGGAGAGAAGGAGAGCGAAGGAGAGAGATGGAGAGAAGGAGAGAGAAGGAGAGAAGGAGAGAGAAGGAGAGAAGGAGAGAGAAGAAGAGAGATGGAGAGAAGGAGAGAGATGGAGGGAAGGAGAGAGAAGGAGAGAGATGAAGAGAAGGATAGAGAAGGAGAGAGATGGAGAGAAGGAGAGAGAAGGAAAGAAGGAGAGAGAAGGAGAGAAAATGAGAGAGATGGAGAGAATGAGAGAATGAGAGAGAAGGAGAAAGAAGGAGAGAGATGGAGAGAAGGAGAGAGAAGGAGGGAGAAGGAGAGAGATGGAGAGAGAAGGAGAGAGATGGAGAGAAGGAGAGAGAAGGAGAGAAGGAGAGAAGGAGAGAGAAGGAGAGAGATGGAGAGAAGGAGCGAGAAGAAGAGAGATGGAGAGAAGGAGAGAGATGGAGAGAAGGAGAGAGAAGGAAAGAAGGAGAGAGAAGGAGAGAGATGGAGAGAGAAGGAGAGAGATGGAGAGAAGGAGAGAGATGGAGAGAAGGAGAGAGAAGGAGAGAGAAGGAGAGAGAAGGAGAGAAGGAGAGCGGAGGGAGAAGGAGAGAGATGGAGAGAGAAGGAGAGAGATAGAGAGAAGGAGAGAGATGGAGAGAAGGAGAGAGAAGCAGAGAGATGGAGAGAGAAGGAGACAGATGGAGAGAAGGAGAGAGAAGGAGAGAGAAGGAGAGAGATGGAGAGAAAATGAGATAGATGGAGAGAAGGAGAAAGAAGGAGAGAGATGAGAGAAGGAGAGAGAAGGAGAGAGAAGGAGGGAGAAGGAGAGAGATGGAGAGAGATGGAGAGAGAAGGAGAGAGATGGAGAGAATGAGAGAATGAGAGAGAAGGAGAGAGGTGGAGAGAAGGAGAGAGAAGGAGAGATGGAGAGAGATGGAGAGAATGAGAGAGACTGAGAGAGAAGGAGAGAGATGGAGAGAAGGAGAGCGGTGGAGGGAGATGAAGAGAAGGAGAGAGAAGGAGAGAGATGGAGAGAAGGAGAGAGAAGGAGAGAGATGGAGAGAAGGAGAGAGAAGGAGAGAGATGGAGAGAAGGAGATAGATGGAGAGATGGAGAGAAAAGGAGACAGATGGAGAGAAGGAGAAAGAAGGAGAGAGATGAAGAGAAGGAGAGAGATGGAGAGAAGGAGAGAGAAGGAGAGATGGAGAGAATTAGAGAGAAGGAGAGAGAAGGAGAGAGGAGAGAGATGGAGAGATGGAGAGAAAAGGAGAGAGATGGAGAGAAGGAGAAAGAAGGAGAGAGATGAAGAGAAGGAGAGAGGAGGAGAGAGATGGAGAGAATTAGAGAGAAGGAGAGAGATGGAGAGAGAAGGAGAGAGATGGAGAGAGGAGGAGAGGAAGAGGGGGGAAAGGAAGGAGAGGAAGTTGACTGATTTGGAAAACCGGTTCCGGTCTATAACATTTTCCTTTGACCGAGTTATGACCCAGTCATGACCCAACACACACAGGACCGGTTTCTGACCTGGGTTTAACTCTTTTCCCCAAACACAAACACACACACACACACACACACACACACACACACACACACACACACACACACACACACACACACACACACACACACACACACACACACACACACACACACACAGAGACACACACACACACACACACACACACACACACACACACACACACACACACACACACACACACACACACACACACATGCTAGTGTAGATAAGGAAGCTCATAGTATCATATTGATAGACTGCTTTGTGTTTAGAGGAAGTAACCTTAAAACTACACACACACACACACACACACACACATGACTTCGCTTGCTCAGGTACTGAGGATTTGCATCAGAATCTGAGACAGGATCTCTTTCTTCTCGATTCCTATCAGAGAGAGAGAAGACGAGTGAGGGAGAGAAGAGAGGGAGAGAAAGGGGGAGAGAAGAGAGGGAGAGAGTGAGGGAGAGAAAGGGGGAGAGAAGAGAGGGAGAGAGTGAGGGAGAGAAAGGGGGAGAGAAGAGAGGGAGAGAGTGAGGGAGAGAAAGGGGGAGAGAAGAGAGGGAGAGAGTGAGGGAGAGAAAGGGGGAGAGAAGAGAGGGAGAGAAGAGGGGGGGGATAGAGGGAGAGAAAGGGAGGGGGATAAAAGAGAGGGAGAAAGTGAGGGGAGAGAAAGGGGGAGAGAAGAGAGGGAGAGAAGAGGGGGGGATAGAGGGAGAGAAAGGGAGGGGGATAAAAGAGAGGGAGAGAGTGAGGGAGAGAAAGGGGGAGAGAAGAGAGGGAGAGAGTGAGGGAGAGAAAGGAGGAGAGAAGAGAGGGAGAGAAGAGGGGGGGGTAGAGGGAGAGAAAGGGAGGGGGATAAAAGAGAGGGAGAGAGTGAGGGAGAGAAAGGGGGAGAGAAGAGAGGGAGAGAGTGAGGGAGAGAAAGGGGGAGAGAAGAGAGGGAGAGAAGAGGGGGGGATAGAGGGAGAGAAGAGAGGGAGAAAGTGAGGGGAGAGAAGAGAGGGAGAGAAGAGGGGGGGATAGAGGGAGAGAAAGGGAGGGGAGAGAAGAGGGGGATAGAGGGAGAGAAAGTGAGGGGAGAGAAGAGGGGGAGAGAAGAGGGGGAGAGAAGAGAGGGAGAAAGAGAGGGGAGAGAAGAGAGGGAGAAAGTGAGGGGAGAGAAAGGGAGAGAAAGGGAGAGAAAGGGGGAGAGAAGAGAGGGAGAGAAGAGAGGGAGAAAGTGAGGGGAGAGAAAGGGAGAGAAAGGGAGAGAAAGGGGGAGAGAAGAGAGGGAGAGAAGAAAGGGAGAGAAAGGGGGAGAGAAAGGGGGAGAGAAGAGGGGAGAGAGGGAGAGAAAGGGGGAGAGAAGAGGGGAGAGAGGGAGAGAAAAGGGGAGAGAAGAGGGGAGAGAGGGAGAGAAAGGGGGAGAAAGGGAGGGGAGAGAGGGAGAGAAAGGGGGAGAAAGGGAGGGGAGAGAGGGAGAGAAAGGGGGAGAAAGGGAGGGGATAGAGGGAGAGAAAGGGGGGAAGAGGATATAATTAATAAGTGAGGGGATAGAGATCTGAAATGTCTTTATGCCTTTGAAACTTGTGTAATGTTGACTTTTGTTTATTATCTTTTGGACTTGCTTTGGTAATGTTAACATTTTTATATCTTTATTTTATGTAACCTTTATTTATTATTTATTTAACTGCCTGTTCAGGGGCAGAACGACAGATTTGTACCTTGTCAGCTCGGGGATTTGAACTTTTGAGCAGAACCCTATGGATAGTGCACTATATAGGGAATAGAGCTCACTATTAAGGGAATAGGGCTCACTATTAAGGGAATAGAGCTCACTATTAAGGGACTAGGGCTCACTATTAAGGGAATAGGGCTCACTATTAAGGGAATAGAGCTCACTATTAAGGGAATAGGGCTCACTATTAAGGGAATAGAGCTCACTATTAAGGGAATAGGGCTCACTATTAAGGGAATAGAGCTCACTATTAAGGGAATAGGGCTCACTATTAAGGGAATAGAGCTCACTATTAAGGGAATAGGGCTCACTATTAAGGGAATAGAGCTCACTATTAAGGGAATAGGGCTCACTATTAAGGGAATAGGGCTCACTATTAAGGGAATAGGGCTCACTATTAAGGGAATAGGGCTCACTATTTAGGGAATAGGGCTCACTATTAAGGGAATAGGGCTCACTATATAGGGAATAGGGCTCACTATTAAGGGAATAGGGCTCACTATTAAGGGAATAGGGCTCACTATTAAGGGAATAGTGCTCACTATTAAGGGAATAGGGTGCACTATTAAGGGAATAGGGCTCACTATTAAGGGAATAGGGCTCACTATTAAGGGAATAGGGCTCACTATTAAGGGAATGGGGCTCACTATTAAGGGAATAGGGCTCACTATTAAGGGAATAGGGCTCACTATTAAGGGAATAGGGCTCACTATTAAGGGAATAGGGTGCACTATTAAGGAAATAGGGCTCACTATACAGGGAATAGGGCTCACTATTAAGGGAATAGGGTTCACTATTAAGGGAATAGGGCTCACTATTAAGGGAATAGGGCTCACTATTAAGGGAATAGGGCTCACTATTAAGGGAATAGGGCTCGCTATATAGGGAATAGGGCTCACTATTAAGGGAATAGGGCTCGCTATATAGGGAATAGGGCTCACTATTAAGGGAATAGGGTTCACTATTAAGGGAATAGGGCTCACTATATAGGGAATAGAGCTCACTATTAAGGGAATAGGGCTCACTATTAAGGGAATAGGGCTCACTATTAAGGGAATAGGGCTCACTATATAGGGAATAGAGCTCACTATTAAGGGAATAGGGCTCACTATTAAGGGCATAGGGCTCACTATTAAGGGAATAGGGCTCACTATTAAGGGAATAGGGCTCACTATTAAGGGAATAGGGCTCACTATTAAGGGAATAGGGCTCACTATTAAGGGAATAGGGCTCACTATTAAGGGAATAGGGCTCGCTATTAAGGGAATAGGGCTCACTATTAAGGGAATAGGGCTCGCTATTAAGGGAATAGGGCTCACTATTAAGGGAATAGGGCTCACTATTAAGGGAATAGGGCTCACTATACAGGGAATAGGGCTCACTATTAAGGGAATAGGGTGCACTATTAAGGGAATAGGGAGCCATTTCAGATCCAACCCAAAACCCAGCAGGCCTGATCCCTGATTCTCTCTCACACACACACACACACACACACACACACACACACACACACACACACACACACACACACACACACACACACACCCCCGCCCCCGACACTCACATACACAAAGCCCAGTCTTACCCGATTCACCCCACCCACACTCCCCGAATTCATCTGTCTTACACACACACCATCTCCCCTCTTGGTCTTCACCTCTTGTTGAACTTCTCTTTCTGCCTCCCTCACCTCATGGTGACCTGCCATGCTATCGTTCTGCTCTGCACAATCTCCCCAAGGGGAGGAGAGGAAGAGGAGGGGAAGGAGGCCTTTTATGCCTTTTTTCGAGGCAAGCAACACTGAAGCATGAACGAGAGCACCAGCTGTTCTGGATGACTGTGTGATAACACTCTCGGTAGCCGATGTGAGCAAGACCTTCAAACAGGTCAAGGTTCACAAGGCTGCGGGGCCAGACGGATTACCCAGGCCAGTCCCAGTGTCTCTAGCCCAGCCCAGGGCCAGACGGACTACCAGGATGTGTACTCAAAGCATGCGCGGACCAACTGTCAAGTGTCTTCACTGACATTTTCAACCTCTCCCTGAACGAGTCTGTAATACCTACATGTTTCAAGCAGACGACCATTGTCCATGTTCCCAAGAAAGCGAAGGTAACCTGTCTAAATGATTACCGCCCAGTAGCACTCACGTCCGTAGCCATGAAGTGCTTTGAAAGGCTTGTCATGACTCACATCAACAGCATCCTCCCAGACACCCTAGACCCACTCCAATGTGCATACCGCACCAAAAGATCCACAGATGATGCAATCTCTATTGCCCTCCACACTGCCCTTTCCCACCTGGACAAAAGGAACACCTATGTGAGAATGCTGTTCATTGACTACAGCTCAGCGTTCAACACCATAGTGTCCACAAAGCTCATCACTAAGCTAAGGATCCTGGGACTAAACACCTCCCTCTGCACCTGGACCCTGGACCTGATGGGCCGCCCCCAGGTGGTAAGAGTTCTAAGAGTTTTCTCTAGCTAGCCCCTCCCCTCCTTTCTCTAGCTAGCCCCTCCCCTCCTTTCTCTAGCTAGCCCCTCCCCTCCTTTCTCTAGCTAGCCCCTCCCCTCCTTTCTCTAGCTAGCCCCTCCCCTCCTTTCTCTAGCTAGCCCTTCCCCTCCTTCCTCTAGCTAGCCCCTCCCCTCCTTTCTCTAGCTAGCCCTTCCCCTCCTTTCTCTAGCTAGCCCCTCCCCTCCTTTCTCTAGCTAGCCCCTCCCCTCCTTTCTCTAGCTAGCCCCTCCCCTCCTTTCTCTAGCTAGCCCTTCCCCTCCTTTCTCTAGCTAGCCCCTCCCCTCCTTTCTCTAGCTAGCCCCTCCCCTCCTTTCTCTAGCTAGCTCATCCCCTCCTTTCTCTAGCTAGCCCCTCCCCTCCTTTCTCTAGCTAGCCCCTCCCCTCCTTTCTCTAGCTAGCACTTCCCCTCCTTTCTCTAGCTAGCCCCTCCCCTCCCTTCTCTAGCTAGCCCCTCCCTTCCTTTCTCTAGCTAGCCCCTCCCCTCCCTTCTCTAGCTAGCCCCTCCCTTCCTTTCTCTAGCTAGCCCCCCCTCCTTTTTTCTAGCTAGCCCCTCCTCTGTCTCCTCCCCACTCCTTCTCCCACCTCTCCTCCCCCCGCTCCTCCCCTCTACTTCTCTCCCCTCCCCTTCTCCCCCTTCTCCTCCTCACTCTTTCTCTTCCCTCCCCTCTCCTCCCCACACTTTCTCCCCCCTCTCCTCCACTCCTTCTCCCCCCTCTCCTCCCCTCTCCCCTCTCCTACCCACTCTTTCTCCCCCCTCTCCTCCCACTCTTTCTCGCCCCTCTCCTCCCCATTATTTCTCCCTCCTCTCCTCCAGTCCTTCTTCCCCCTCTCCTCCACTCCTTCTCCCCCTCTCCTCCCCACTCCCTCTCTCCCCTCTCCCCTCTCCTCCCCACTCCTCTCCTTCTCTCCCCTCTCCTTCTCTCTCCTCTCCTCCCCTCTCCTTCTCTCACCTCTCCTCCCCTCTCCTTCTCTCACCTCTCCTCCCCTCTCCTCCCCTCCCCTTCTCTCCTCTCCTCCCCTCTCCTTCCCTTCTCCTTCTCCCCCTCTCCTCCCCTCTCCTTCTCCCCCTCTCCTCCCCTATCCTTCCCCTCTCCTTCTTCCCCCTCTCCCCCACTCTCCTTCTCCCCCTCTCCTCCCCTCCCCTCTCCTCCCCTCTCCTCCCCTCTCCTTCTCTCTCTCCTTCTGTGTGTGTTTGTCTAACAGTTCTAATGGTTATTCCAGCTGTTAGATGCATTTTGTAGGGAACAGTTTAGGGAATAGTTTTTTCCTGTGTTAACTGTTATAGGGCAGGGACACAGGGAATTGTATTTACATGTGTGTTACTCTGAGGACAGTGTTTGCAATCAAGAGTGAGTTAGACACACAATATCACTTAAGAGGTCAGGGCAAAGGTCAGAGATGAAGCAATCTCACGCACAAACACTAGTGACCTATAATACTACCGACTTAGTCGTGGTTGTGACACAACACAAAATGATATACCATGCTAAGACACATATGTAGGATTTTCTGCTTTTTCCATTCCTGTTCTCTGGCTCTCCATCGCTAAAACCCAAGGTGAAGCTTTAGAAAACGCCTCGTTAGTGAGGTCTTACCTTGACCACACCACAGGTGACTCTTTAGAAAACGCCTCGTTAGTGAGGTCTTACCTTGACCACACCACAGGTGACTCTTTAGAAAACGCCTCGTTAGTGAGGTCTTACCTTGACCACACCACAGGTGAAGCTTTAGAAAACGCCTCGTTAGTGAGGTCTTACCTTGACCACACTACAGGTGACTCTTTAGAAAACACCTCGTTAGTGAGGTCTTACCTTGACCACACCACAGGTGAAGCTTTAGAAAACGCGTCGTTCGTGAGGTCTTACCTTGATCACACCACAGGTGAAGCTTTAGAAAACACCTCGTTAGTGAGGTCTTACCTTGACCACACCACAGGTGAAGCTTTAGAAAACGCCTCGTTAGTGAGGTCTTACCTTGACCACACCACAGGTGAAGCTTTAGAAAACGCCTCGTTAGTGAGGTCTTACCTTGACCACACCACAGGTGACTCTTTAGAAAACGCCTCGTTAGTGAGGTCTCACCTTGACCACACCACAGGTGACTCTTTAGAAAACGCCTCGTTAGTGAGGTCTTACCTTGACCACACCACAGGTGACTCTTTAGAAAACGCCTCGTTAGTGAGGTCTTACCTTGACCACACTACAGGTGACTCTTTAGAAAACGCCTCGTTAGTGAGGTCTTACCTTGACCACACCACAGGTGACTCTTTAGAAAACGCCTCGTTAGTGAGGTCTTACCTTGATCACACCACAGGTGACTCTTTAGAAAACGCCTCGTTAGTGAGGTCTTACCTTGACCACACCACAGGTGAAGCTTTAGAAAACGCCTCGTTAGTGAGGTCTCACCTTGACCACACCACAGGTGACTCTTTAGAAAACGCCTCGTTAGTGAGGTCTCACCTTGACCACACCACAGGTGACTCTTTAGAAAACGCCTCGTTAGTGAGGTCTCACCTTGATCACACCACAGGTGAAGCTTTAGACAACGCCTCGTTAGTGACAGGTTTGGGAATCCCCATATTTTATCTACGTAGATTGTCAGCTACCGTCAGTGAGTGTTGACACCACATCAAACCACATCTGTGTTGACACCACATCACTTAGCCTCAGTGGGTCTGAGGGAGAGAAGAGGAGAAGAACAGACATCAAGTCTCATAAGACATCAGTAGTTCATGTTAAGGAAGAGTGGTCTCTATGTCCTGTTGTACTTTCTGTCTGACCTCGGGACTACTCAAAGAACGAGGTCAAAGGTTATCTCTCTCTCGGGAACTGCTACTTTAGCTGCCAAAGTTGGACCTTTTGAGGAGAAGGTCAAAGATTATCTCAGGTCCAACTACTGGGAGTTTACTACTCACCTGTCATTCAACAGGAACTAACTTTCACCATCTCAACACACATTCTATTTTCTCTACCCCGGTCTCTCGTGCGCTCTCTCTCTCTCTCTCTCTCTCTCTCTCTCTCTCTCTCTCTCTCTCTCTCTCTCTCTCTCTCCCTCTCTCTCTCTCTCTCTCTCTCTCTCTCTCTCTCTCTCTCTCTCTCTCTCTCTCTCTCTCTCTCTCTCTCTCACACACACACACACACTATTACGTTATGGTTAACCTTGGGGCCCTCCCTGTCATACTGTGACACAGACCAGAAGCCCCTCCCCCTTTCTGAAGGGGAGAAAGAAAAGAAAGTGTGACAAGTGGGCATGACCCAAAACAGGAATCAGAACCTTCATGACCCAAAACAGGAATCAGAACATTCATGACCCAAAACAGGAATCAGAACATTCATGACCCAAAACAGGAATCAGAATATTCATGACCCAAAACAGCAATCAGAATATTCATGACCCAAAACAGGAATCAGAACCTTTATGACCCAAAACAGGAATCAGAACCTTCATGACCCAAAACAAGAATCAGGACATTCATGACCCAAAACAGGAATCAGAACATTCATGACCCAAAACAGGAATCAGAACATTCATGACCTAGAACAGGAATCAGAACCTTCATGACCTAAAACAGGAATCAGAACCTTCATGACCCAAAACAGGAATCAGAACATTCATGACCCAAAACAGGAATCAGAATATTAATGACCCAAAACAGGAATCAGAACCTTCATGACCCAAAACAGGAATCAGAACCTTCATGACCCAAAACAGGAATCAGAACATTTATGACCTAGAACAGGAATCAGAATATTCATGACCTAAAACAGGAATCAGAAACTTCATGACCTAAAACAGGAATCAGAACCTTCATGACCTAGAACAGGAATCAGAATATTCATGACCTAAAACAGGAATCAGAAACTTCATGACCTAAAACAGGAATCAGAACCTTCATGACCCAAAACAGGAATCAGAATATTAATGACCCAAAACAGGAATCAGAACCTTCATGACCCAAAACAGGAATCAGAACCTTCATGACCCAAAACAGGAATCAGAACCTTCATGACCTAAAACAGGAATCAGAACATTCATGACCCAAAACAGGAATCAGAACATTCATGACCCAAAACAGGAATCAGAATATTAAAGACCCAAAAGAGGAATCAGAATATTAATGACCTAAAACAGGAATCAGAATATTAATGACCTAAAACAGGAATCAGAACCTTCATGACCCAAAACAGGAATCAGAACATTCATGACCCAAAACAGGAATCAGAACATTCATGACCTAAAACAGGAATCAGAACCTTCATGACCCAAAACAGGAATCAGAACATTCATGACCAAAAACAGGAATCAGAATATTAAAGACCCAAAAGAGGAATCAGAACATTCCTGACCCAAAACATGAATTAGAACATTCATGACCCAAAACAGCAATCAGCAGCAATCCACAAAAAAACTGGTCTGAAACTAGATCCCCTACATACTGGTCTGAAACTAGATCCCCTACATACTGGTCTGAAACTAGATCCCCTACATACTGGTCTGAAACTAGATCCCCTACATACTGGTCTGAAACCAGATCACCTACATACTGGTCTGAAACTAGATCCCCTCCATACTGGTCTGAAACTAGATCCCCTACATACTGGTCTGAAACTAGATCCCATACATACTGGTCTGAAACTAGATCCCCTCCATACTGGTCTGAAACCAGATCCCTGAAACTAGATCCCCTACTGGTCTGAAACTAGATCCCCTACATACTGGTATGAAACTAAATCCCCTACGTACTGGTCTGAAACTAGATCCCCTACATACTGGTCTGAAACTAGATCCTCTACATACTGGTCTGAAACTAGATCCCCTACATACTGGTCTGAAACTAGATCCCCTACATACTGGTCTGAAACTAGATCCCCTCCATACTGGTCTGAAACTAGATCCCCTACATACTGGTCTGAAACTAGATCCCCTTCATACTGGTCTGAAACTAGATCCCCTCCGTACTGGTCTGAAACTAGATCCCCTCCATACTGGTCTGAAACTAGATCCCCTACATACTGGTCTGAGACCAGATCACCTACATACTGGTCTGAAACTAGATCCCCTCCATACTGGTCTGAAACTAGATCCCCTACATACTGGTCTGAAACTAGATCCCCTACATACTGGTCTGAAACTAGATCCCCTCCGTACTGGTCTGAAACCAGATCCCTGAAACTAGATCCCCTACTGGTCTGAAACTAGATCCCCTACATACTGGTCTGAAACTAGATCCCCTACATACTGGTCTGAAACTAGATCCCCTACGTACTGGTCTGAAACTAGATCCCCTACATACTGGTCTGAAACTAGATCCTCTACATACTGGTCTGAGACTAGATCCCCTACATACTGGTCTGAAACTAGATCCTCTACATACTGGTCTGAAACTAGATCCACTACATACTGATCTGAAACTAGATCCCCTCCATACTGGTCTGAAACTCGATCCCCCTACATACTGGTCTGAAACTAGAGCAGAAAAAAATACTGTCTGGGGAGGTTATTGTCTGCACTGTTCAACCAATCCAGTTAATGTGGAGGAGGAGTTAAGATGTCACCTTGGTAACGTCCAAAAGAGGAAGTCTAGTCACAGGCTCTCTTGCCATTTCCCATGAAAACCAGAACATCTGCTTGTTGTGGACTGAGCAGACGCTAGGCGAGGCTCAGAGTTCGTCTAAAGGTTAAGATGGTGACCGGATCATTGTCAGGTCTTTGTGTTACCTCCCCCCCCCCTGGCTCCAGCCAAAACAACCCCTCTAAATGACTGGATGTAGCATCCCAGGCCCCAAAGTAACCTTCCTGTCTGTCGAGTTATTGCCTTGGCAACAGGGCCAAACGGCAATCACCTCGACAACACAAAGCAACTCCCTGATTGGTGGAGTCGACCGACGGTCACAGCATCCGACCAACACAGTCAAACAGCGGTCAGTACAGGAAACAATGGTCAAGCATTGCTCTTCTTCTCTATCTCATCCACTCTGGGACTAAATGTGTTTCTCTCCCTCTCTCACTCTCTCACCCTGGGACAACATGGGTTCCTCTCCCTCTCTCTCTCACCCTGGGACAACATGGGTTCCTCTCCCTCTCTCACCCTGGGACAACATGGGTTCCTCTCCCTCTCTCTCTCACTCTGGAACAACATGGGTTCCTCTCCCTCTCTCTCTCACTCTGGAACAACATGGGTTCCTCTCCCTCTCTCACCCTGGGACAACATGGGTTCCTCTCCCTCTCTCTCTCACTCTGGGACAACATGGGTTCCTCTCCCTCTCTCACCCTGGGACAACATGGGTTCCTCTCCCTCTCTCTCTCACCCTGGGACAACATGGGTTTCTCTCCCTCTCTCTCTCACTCTGGGACAACATGGGTTTCTCTCCCTCTCTCTCTCACTCTGGGACAACATGGGTTCCTCTCCCTCTCTCTCTCACCCTGGGACAACATGGGTTCCTCTCCCTCTCTCACCCTGGGACAACATGGGTTCCTCTCCCTCTCTCTCTCACTCTGGAACAACATGGGTTCCTCTCCCTCTCTCACCCTGGGACAACATGGGTTCCTCTCCCTCTCTCTCTCACTCTGGAACAACATGGGTTCCTCTCCCTCTCTCACCCTGGGACAACATGGGTTCCTCTCCCTCTCTCTCTCACTCTGGGACAACATGGGTTCCTCTCCCTCTCTCTCTCACCCTGGGACAACATGGGTTCCTCTCCCTCTCTCACCCTGGGACAACATGGGTTCCTCTCCCTCTCTCTCTCACCCTGGGACAACATGGGTTTCTCTCCCTCTCTCTCTCACTCTGGGACAACATGGGTTTCTCTCCCTCTCTCTCTCACTCTGGGACAACATGGGTTTCTCTCCCTCTCTCTCTCACTCTGGGACAACATGGGTTTCTCTCCCTCTCTCTCTCACTCTGGGACAACATGGGTTTCTCTCCCTCTCTCTCTCACTCTGGGACAACATGGGTTTCTCTCCCTCTCTCTCTCACTCTGGGACAACATGGGTTTCTCTCCCTCTCTCTCATCCACTCCGGGACAACATGGGTTTCTCACCCTCTCTCTCTCATCCACTCCGGGACAACATGGGTTCCTCTCCCTCTCTCACTCATCCACTCCGGGACAACATGGGTTCCTCTCCCTCTCTCACTCATCCACAACATGGGACCCTCTCTCTCTCACCCTGGGACAACATGGGTTCCTCTCCCTCTCTCACTCATCCACTCCAGGACAACATGGGTTCCTCTCCCTCTCTCACTCATCCACTCTGGGACAACATGTGTTTCTCTCTCTCTCTCACTCATCCACTCCGGGACAACATGTGTTTCTCTCTCTCTCTCTCTCACTCATCCACTCTGGGACAACATGGGTTTCTCTCCCTCTCTCACTCATCCACTCCGGGACAACATGGGTTTCTCTCCCTACCTCACTCATCCACTCTGGGACAACATGGGTTTCTCTCCCTCTCTCACTCATCCACTCTGGGACAACATGGGTTTCTCTCCCTCTCTCTCATCCACTCTGGGACAACATGGGTTTCTCTCCCTCTCTCACTCATCCACTCTGGGACAACATGGGTTCCTCTCCCTCTCTCTCTCATCCACTCTGGGACAACATGGGTTTCTCTCCCTCTCTCACTCATCCACTCCAGGACAACATGGGTTCCTCTCCCTCTCTCACTCATCCACTCTGGGACAACATGTGTTTCTCTCTCTCTCTCACTCATCCACTCCGGGACAACATGTGTTTCTCTCTCTCTCTCACTCATCCACTCTGGGACAACATGGGTTCCTCTCCCTCTCTCACTCATCCACTCTGGGACAACATGGGTTCCTCTCCCTCTCTCACTCATCCACTCTGGGACAACATGGGTTTCTCTCCCTCCCTCACTCATCCACTCTGGGACAACATGGGTTTCTCTCCCTCTCTCACTCATCCACTCCGGGACAACATGGGTTTCTCTCCCTCCCTCACTCATCCACTCTGGGACAAAATGGGTTCCTCTCCCTCCCTCACTCATCCACTCTGGGACAACATGGGTTCCTCTCCCTCCCTCACTCATCCACTCCGGGACAACATGGGTTTCTCTCCCTCTCTCACTCATCCACTCCGGGACAACATGGGTTTCTCTCCCTCTCTCACTCATCCACTCTGGGACAACATGGGTTTCTCTCCCTCTCTCACTCATCCACTCCGGGACAACATGGGTTTCTCTCCCTCCCTCACTCATCCACTCTGGGACAACATGGGTTCCTCTCCCTCCCTCACTCATCCACTCTGGGACAACATGGGTTCCTCTCCCTCCCTCACTCATCCACTCCGGGACAACATGGGTTTCTCTCCCTCTCTCACTCATCCACTCCGGGACAACATGGGTTTCTCTCCCTCTCTCACTCATCCACTCCGGGACAACATGGGTTTCTCTCCCTCTCTCACTCATCCACTCTGGGACAACATGGGTTTCTCTCCCTCCCTCACTCATCCACTCTGGGACAACATGGGTTTCTCTACCTCTCTCACTCATCCACTCCAGGACAACATGGGTTTCTCTCCCTCTCTCACTCATCCACCCTGGGACAACATGGGTTTCTCTCCCTCTCTCACTCATCCACTCCGGGACAACATGGGTTCCTCTCCCTCTCTCACTCATCCACTCTGGGACAACATGGGTTTCTCTCCCTCTCTCTCTCATCCACTCTGGGACAACATGGGTTTCTCTCCCTCTCTCTCTCATCCACTCTGGGACAACATGGGTTTCTCTCCCTCTCTCTCTCATCCACTCCGGGACAACATGGGTTCCTCTCCCTCTCTCACTCATCCACTCTGGGACAACATGGGTTTCTCTCCCTCTCTCTCTCATCCACTCCGGGACAACATGGGTTCCTCTCTCTCTCTCACTGTGGGACAACATGGGTTTCTCTCCCTCTCTCACTCGTCCACTCTGGGACAACATGGGTTCCTCTCCCTCTCTCACTCATCCACTCTGGGACAACATGGGTTTCTCTCCCTCTCTCTCTCATCCACTCCGGGACAACATGGGTTTCTCTCCCTCTCTCACTCATCCACCCTGGGACAACATGGGTTCCTCTCCCTCTCTCACTCATCCACTCCGGGACAACATGGGTTCCTCTCCCTCTCTCACTCATCCACTCCGGGACAACATGGGTTTCTCTCCCTCTCTCACTCATCCACTCCGGGACAACATGGGTTCCTCTCCCTCTCTCACTCACCCACTCTGGGACAACATGGGTTCCTCTCCCTCTCTCACTCATCCACTCCGGGACAACATGGGTTTCTCTCCCTCTCTCACTCATCCACTCCGGGACAACATGGGTTTCCCTCTCTCACTCATCCACTCTGGGACAACATGGGTTTCTCTCCCTCTCTCACTCATCCACTCTGGGACAACATAGGTTTCTCTCCCTCTCTCACTCATCCACTGTGGGACAACATGGGTTTCTCTCCCTCTCTCACTCACCCACTCTGGGACAACATGTGTTTCTCTCCCTCTCTCTCTCACCCTGGGACAACATGGGTTCCTCTCCCTCTCTCACTCATCCACTCTGGGACAACATTTGTTTCTCTCCCTCTCTCTCTCACCCTGGGACAACATGGGTTCCTCTCCCTCTCTCACTCATCCACTCTGGGACAACATTTGTTTCTCTCCCTCTCTCTCTCACCCTGGGACAACATGGGTTTCTCTCCCTCTCTCACTCATCCACTCCGGGACAACATGGGTTTCTCTACCTCTCTCACTCATCCACTCTGGGACAACATGGGTTTCTCTACCTCTCTCACTCATCCACTCTGGGACAACATGGGTTTCTCTCCCTCTCTCACTCATCCACTCCGGGACAACATGGGTTTCTCTCCCTCTCTCACTCATCCACTGTGGGACAACATGGGTTTCTCTACCTCTCTCTCTCACCCTGGGACAACATGGGTTCCTCTCCCTCTCTCACTCATCCACTCCGGGACAACATGGGTTCCTCTCCCTCTCTCACTCATCCACTCTGGGACAACATGGGTTTCTCTCCCTCTCTCTCTCATCCACTCCGGGACAACATGGGTTCCTCTCTCTCTCATCACTGTGGGACAACATGGGTTTCTCTCCCTCTCTCACTCATCCACTCTGGGACAACATGGGTTCCTCTCCCTCTCTCACTCATCCACTCTGGGACAACATGGGTTTCTCTCCCTCTCTCTCTCATCCACTCCGGGACAACATGGGTTTCTCTCCCTCTCTCACTCATCCACCCTGGGACAACATGGGTTCCTCTCCTCTCTCACTCATCCACTCCTGGGACAACATGGGTTCCTCTCCTCTCTCACTCATCCACTCTGGGACAACATGGGTTTCTCTCCCTCTCTCACTCATCCACTCCGGGACAACATGGGTTCCTCTCCCTCTCTCACTCATCCACTCTGGGACAACATGGGTTCCTCTCCTCTCTCACTCATCCACTCCGGGACAACATGGGTTTCTCTCCCTCTCTCACTCATCCACTCCGGGACAACATGGGTTTCCCTCTCTCACTCATCCACTCTGGGACAACATGGGTTTCTCTCCCTCTCTCACTCATCCACTCTGGGACAACATAGGTTTCTCTCCCTCTCTCACTCATCCACTGTGGGACAACATGGGTTTCTCTCCCTCTCTCACTCACCCACTCTGGGACAACATGTGTTTCTCTCCCTCTCTCTCTCACCCTGGGACAACATGGGTTCCTCTCCCTCTCTCACTCATCCACTCTGGGACAACATTTGTTTCTCTCCCTCTCTCTCTCACCCTGGGACAACATGGGTTCCTCTCCCTCTCTCACTCATCCACTCCGGGACAACATGGGTTTCTCTACCTCTCTCTCTCACCCTGGGACAACATGGGTTTCTCTCCCTCTCTCACTCATCCACTCCGGGACAACATGGGTTTCTCTACCTCTCTCACTCATCCACTCTGGGACAACATGGGTTTCTCTACCTCTCTCACTCATCCACTCTGGGACAACATGGGTTTCTCTCCCTCTCTCACTCATCCACTCCCGGGACAACATGGGTTTCTCTCCCTCTCTCACTCATCCACTGTGGGACAACATGGGTTTCTCTACCTCTCTCTCTCACCCTGGGACAACATGGGTTCCTCTCCCTCTCTCACTCATCCACTCTGGGACAACATGGTTTTCTCTACCTCTCTCACTCATCCACTCCGGGACAACATGGGTTCCTCTCCCTCTCTCACTCATCCACTCCGGGACAACATTGGTTTCTCTACCTCTCTCACTCATCCACTCCGGGACAAAATGGGTTTCTCTCCTCTCTCACTCATCCACTCTGGGACAACATGGGTTTCTCTCCCTCCCTCACTCATCCACTCCGGGACAACATGGGTTTCTCTCCCTCTCTCACTCATCCACTCTGGGACAACATGGGTTCCTCTCCCTCTCTCACTCATCCACTCTGGGACAACATGGGTTCCTCTCCCTCTCTCACTCATCCACTCCGGGACAACATTGGTTTCTCTACCTCTCTCACTCATCCACTCCGGGACAACATGGGTTCCTCTCCCTCTCTCCCTCATCCACTCCCGGGAAAACATTGGTTTCTCTACCTCTCTCACTCATCCACTCCGGGACAAATGGGTTTCTCTCCCTCTCTCACTCATCCACTCTGGGACAACATGGGTTTCTCTCCCTCCTCACTCATCCACTCCGGGACAACATGGGTTTCTCTCCTCTCTCACTCATCCACTCCCGGGACAACATGGGTTCCTCTCCTCTCTCACTCCCTGGGACAACATGGGTTTCTCTCCCTCTCTCACTCATCCACTCCGGGACAACATGGGTTTCTCTACCTCTCTCACTCATCCACTCCGGGACAACATGGTTTTCTCTCCCTGGCTCACTCATCCACTCCGGGACAACATGGGTTCCTCTCCCTCTCTCACTCATCCACTCCGGGACAACATGGGTTTCTCTCCCTCTCTCACTCATCCACTCTGGGACAACATGGGTTCCTCTCTCCCTCTCTCTCACTCATCCACTCCGGGACAACATGGGTTTCTCTCCCTCTCTCACTCATCCACTCCGGGACAACATGGGTTTCTCTCCCTCTCTCACTCATCCACTCTGGGACAACATGGGTTCCTCTCCTCTCTCACTCATCCACTCCGGGACAACATGGGTTTCTCTCCCTCTCTCACTCATCCACTCTGGGACAACATGGGTTCCTCTCCCTCCCTCTCTCACTCATCCACTCTGGGACAACATGGGTTTCTCTCCCTCTCTCACTCATCCACTCCGGGACAACATGGGTTCCTCTCCCCTCTCACTCCGGGACAACATGGGTTTCCTCTCCTCTCTCACTCATCCACTCTGGGACAAAATGGGTTTCTCTCCCTCTCTCACTCATCCACTCTGGGACAACATGAGTTTCTCACCCTCTCTCACTCACTCCACCTGGGACAACATGGGTTTCTCTCCTCTCTCTCTCATCCACTCTGGGACAACATGGGTTCCTCTCCTCTCTCACTCATCCACTCCGGGACAACATGGGTTTCTCTCCCTCTCTCACTCATCCACTCCGGGACAACATGGGTTCCTCTCCCTCTCTCACTCATCCACTCCGGGACAACATGGGTTCCTCTCCTCTCTCACTCATCCACTCTGGGACAACATGGGTTTCTCTCCTCTCTCACTCATCCACTCTGGGACAACATGGGTTCCTCTCCCTCTCTCACTCATCCACTCTGGGACAACATGGGTTCCTCTCCCTCTCTCACTCATCCACTCTGGGACAACATGGGTTTCTCTCCTCTCTCTCTCATCCACTCTGGGACAACATGGGTTCCTCTCCCTCTCTCACTCATCCACTACAGGACAACATGGGTTTCTCTCCCTCTCTCACTCATCCACTCTGGGACAACATGGGTTCCTCTCCCTCTCTCTCTCATCACACTCTGGGACAACATGGGTTCCTCTCCCTCTCTCACTCATCCACTCTGGGACAAAATGGGTTTCTCTCCTCTCTCACTCATCCACTCTGGGACAACATGGGTTTCTCACCCTCTCTCACTCACTCTGGGACAACATGGGTTCCTCTCCCTCTCTCACTCATCCACTCTGGGACAACATGGGTTTCTCTCCTCTCTCACTCATCCACTCTGGGACAACATGGGTTTCTCACCCTCTCTCACTCATCCACTCCGGGACAACATGGGTTTCTCTCCCTCTCTCACTCATCCACTCCCGGGACAACATGGGTTCCTCTCCCTCCTCTCTCACCCTGGGACAACATGGGTTCCTCTCCCTCTCTCACTCATCCACTCTGGGACAACATGGGTTTCTCTCCCTCTCTCACTCATCCACTCTGGGACAACATGGGTTCCTCTCCCTCTCTCACTCATCCACTCCCGGGACAACATGGGTTTCTCTCCCCTCTCACTCATCCACTCCGGGACAACATGGGTTTCTCTCCTCTCTCACTCATCCACTCTGGGACAACATGGGTTCCTCTCCCTCTCTCACTCATCCACTCTGGGACAACATGTGTTTCTCTCCCTCTCTCACTCATCCACTCCGGGACAACATGTTTCTCTCCCTCTCTCACTCATCCACTCCGGGACAACATGGGTTTCTCTCCCTCTAACTCATCCACTATGGGACAACATGGGTTTCTCTACCTCGCTCACTCATCCACTCTGGGACAACATGGGTTCCTCTCCCTCTCTCACTCATCCACTCCCGGGACAACATGGGTTTCTCTCCCTCTCTCACTCATCCACTCCGGGACAACATGGGTTTCTCTCCCTCTCTCACTCATCCACTCTGGGACAACATGGGTTTCTCTCCCTCTCTCACTCATCCACTCCTGGACAACATGGGTTTCTCTCCTCTCTCACTCATCCACTATGGGACAACATGGGTTCCTCTCCTCTCTCACTCATCCACTATGGGACAACATGGGTTTCTCTCCCTCTCTCACTCATCCACTCTGGGACAACATGGGTTTCTCTCCCTCTCTCACTCATCCACTCCGGGACAACATTGGTTTCTCTACCTCTCTCACTCATCCACTCCGGGACAACATGGGTTCCTCTCCCTCTCTCACTCATCCACTCCGGGACAACATTGGTTTCTCTACCTCTCTCACTCATCCACTCCGGGACAAATGGGGTTCTCTCTCTCTCACTCATCCACTCCGGGACAACATGAGTTTCTCACCCTCTCTCACTCACTCCGGGACAACATGGGTTTCTCTCCCTCTCTCTCTCATCCACTCTGGGACAACATGGGTTCCTCTCCTCTCTCACTCATCCACTCCGGGACAACATGGGTTTCTCTCCCTCTCTCACTCATCCACTCCCGGGACAACATGGGTTCCTCTCCTCTCTCACTCATCCACTCTGGGACAACATGGGTTCCTCTCCCTCTCTCACTCATCCACTCCGGGACAACATGGGTTCCTCTCCCTCCCTCACTCATCCACTCTGGGACAACATGGGTTTCTCTCCCTCTCTCACTCATCCACTCTGGGACAACATGGGTTCCTCCCTCTCTCCTCTCTCTCACTCTGGGACAACATGGGTTCCTCTCCCTCTCTCTCTCACTCACTCCGGGACAACATGGGTTTCTCTCCTCTCTCACTCATCCACTCTGGGACAACATGGGTTTCTCTCCCTCTCTCACTCATCCACCCGGGACAACATTGGTTTCTCTACCTCTCTCACTCATCCACTCCGGGACAACATGGGTTCCTCTCCCTCTCTCACTCATCCACTCCGGGACAACATTGGTTTCTCTACCTCTCTCACTCATCCACTCCGGGACAAAATGGGGTTCTCTCCCTCTCTCACTCATCCACTCCGGGACAACATGAATTTCTCACCCTCTCTCACTCACTCCGGGACAACATGGGTTTCTCTCCTCTCTCTCTCATCCACTCTGGGACAACATGGGTTCCTCTCCCTCTCTCACTCATCCACTCCGGGACAACATGGGTTTCTCTCCCTCTCTCACTCATCCACTCCGGGACAACATGGGTTCCTCTCCCTCTCTCACTCATCCACTCCGGGACAACATGGGTTCCTCTCCCTCTCTCACTCATCCACTCCGGGACAACATGGGTTCCTCTCCCTCCCTCACTCATCCACTCTGGGACAACATGGGTTTCTCTCCCTCTCTCACTCATCCACTCTGGGACAACATGGGTTCCTCTCCCTCTCTCTCTCTCTCACTCTGGGACAACATGGGTTCCTCTCCCTCTCTCTCACTCACTCCGGGACAACATGGGTTTCTCTCCCTCTCTCTCATCCACTCTGGGACAACATGGGTTCCTCTCCCTCTCTCACTCATCCACTACAGGACAACATGGGTTTCTCTCCCTCTCTCACTCATCCACTCTGGGACAACATGGGTTCCTCTCCCCTCTCTCTCACACTCTGGGACAACATGGGTTCCTCTCCCTCTCTCACTCATCCACTCTGGGACAAAATGGGTTTCTCTCCCTCTCTCACTCATCCACTCTGGGACAACATGAGTTTCTCACCCTCTCTCACTCACTCTGGGACAACATGGGTTCCTCTCCCTCTCTCACTCATCCACTCTGGGACAACATGGGTTTCTCTCCCTCTCTCACTCATCCACTCTGGGACAACATGGGTTTCTCACCCTCTCTCACTCATCCACTCCGGGACAACATGGGTTTCTCTCCCTCTCTCACTCATCCACTCCGGGACAACATGGGTTCCTCTCCCTCCCTCTCTCACCCTGGGACAACATGGGTTCCTCTCCTCTCTCACTCATCCACTCCGGGACAACATGGGTTTCTCTCCTCTCTCACTCATCCACTCTGGGACAACATGGGTTCCTCTCCCTCTCTCACTCATCCACTCCGGGACAACATGGGTTTCTCTCCCTCTCTCACTCATCCACTCCGGGACAACATGGGTTTCTCTCCTCTCTCACTCATCCACTCTTGGACAACATGGGTTCCTCTCCCTCTCTCACTCATCCACTCTGGGACAACATGTGTTTCTCTCCCTCTCTCACTCATCCACTCCGGGACAACATGTTTCTCTCCCTCTCACTCATCCACTCCGGGACAACATGGGTTTCTCTCCCTCTCTAACTCATCCACTATGGGACAACATGGGTTTCTCTACCTCTCTCACTCATCCACTCCGGGACAACATGTTTCTCTCCCTCTCTCACTCACTCATCCACCCGGGACAACATGGGTTTTCTCCCTCTAACTCATCCACTATGGGACAACATGGGTTTCTCACCCTCTCTCACTCATCCACTCTGGGACAACATGGGTTCCTCTCCCTCTCTCACTCATCCACTCCGGGACAACATGGGTTTCTCTCCTCTCTCACTCATCCTCCACCCGGGACAACATGGGTTTCTCTCCCTCTCTCACTCATCCACTCTGGGACAACATGGGTTTCTCTCCTCTCTCACTCATCCACTCCTGGACAACATGGGTTTCTCTCCTCTCTCACTCATCCACTATGGGACAACATGGGTTCCTCTCCCTCTCTCACTCATCCACTATGGGACAACATGGGTTTCTCACCCTCTCTCACTCACTCCGGGACAACATGGGTTTCTCTCCCTCTCTCTCATCCACTCTGGGACAACATGGGTTCCTCTCCCTCTCTCACTCATCCACTCCGGGACAACATGGGTTTCTCTACCTCTCTCACTCATCCACTCCGGGACAAAATGGGGTTCTCTCCTCTCTCACTCATCCACTCCCGGGACAACATGAGTTTCTCACCTCTCTCACTCATCCACTCCCGGGACAACATGGGTTTCTCTCCCTCTCTCTCTCATCCACTCTGGGACAACATGGGTTCCTCTCCCTCTCTCACTCATCCACTCCGGGACAACATGGGTTTCTCTCCCTCTCTCACTCATCCACTCCGGGACAACATGGGTTCCTCTCCTCTCTCACTCATCCACTCCGGGACAACATGGGTTCCTCTCCCTCTCTCACTCATCCACTCCGGGACAACATGGGTTCCTCTCCCTCCTCACTCATCCACTCTGGGACAACATGGGTTTCTCTCCTCTCTCACTCATCCACTCTGGGACAACATGGGTTCCTCCTCTCTCTCTCTCTCACTCTGGGACAACATGGGTTCCTCTCCTCTCTCTCTCACTCACTCCGGGACAACATGGGTTTCTCTCCCTCTCACTCATCCACTCTGGGACAACATGGGTTTTTTCCTCTCTCACTCATCCACTCCCGGGACAACATTGGTTTCTCTACCTCTCTCACTCATCCACTCCGGGACAACATGGGTTCCTCTCCCCTCTCACTCATCCACTCCGGGACAACATTGGTTTCTCTACCTCTCTCACTCATCCACTCCGGGACAAAATGGGGTTCTCTCCTCTCTCACTCATCCACTCCGGGACAACATGAATTTCTCACCCTCTCTCACTCACTCCGGGACAACATGGGTTTCTCTCCTCTCTCTCTCATCCACTCTGGGACAACATGGGTTCCTCTCCCCTCTCACTCATCCACCCGGGACAACATGGGTTTCTCTCCCTCTCTCACTCATCCACTCCGGGACAACATGGGTTCCTCTCCCTCTCTCACTCATCCACTCCCGGGACAACATGGGTTCCTCTCCCTCTCTCACTCATCCACTCCGGGACAACATGGGTTCCTCTCCCTCCCTCACTCATCCACTCTGGGACAACATGGGTTTCTCTCCCTCTCTCACTCATCCACTCTGGGACAACATGGGTTCCTCTCCCTCTCTCTCTCTCACTCTGGGACAACATGGGTTCCTCTCCCTCTCTCTCTCACTCACTCCCGGGACAACATGGGTTTCTCTCCTCTCTCTCTCATCCACTCTGGGACAACATGGGTTCCTCTCCCTCTCTCACTCATCCACTACAGGACAACATGGGTTTCTCTCCCTCTCTCACTCATCCACTCTGGGACAACATGGGTTCCTCTCCCTCTCTCTCTCACACTCTGGGACAACATGGGTTCCTCTCCCTCTCTCACTCATCCACTCTGGGACAAAATGGGTTTCTCTCCCTCTCTCACTCATCCACTCTGGGACAACATGAGTTTCTCACCCTCTCTCACTCACTCTGGGACAACATGGGTTCCTCTCCCTCTCTCACTCATCCACTCTGGGACAACATGGGTTTCTCTCCCCTCTCACTCATCCACTCTGGGACAACATGGGTTTCTCACCCTCTCTCACTCATCCACTCCGGGACAACATGGGTTTCTCTCCCTCTCTCACTCATCCACTCCGGGACAACATGGGTTCCTCTCCCTCCCTCTCTCACCCTGGGACAACATGGGTTCCTCTCCCTCTCTCACTCATCCACTCCGGGACAACATGGGTTTCTCTCCCTCTCTCACTCATCCACTCTGGGACAACATGGGTTCCTCTCCCTCTCTCACTCATCCACTCCGGGACAACATGGGTTTCTCTCCTCTCTCACTCATCCACTCCGGGACAACATGGGTTTCTCTCCCTCTCTCACTCATCCACTCTTGGACAACATGGGTTCCTCTCCCTCTCTCACTCATCCACTCTGGGACAACATGTGTTTCTCTCCCTCTCTCACTCATCCACTCCGGGACAACATGTTTCTCTCCTCTCTCACTCATCCACTCCCGGGACAACATGGGTTTCTCTCCCTCTCTAACTCATCCACTATGGGACAACATGGGTTTCTCTACCTCTCTCACTCATCCACTCCGGGACAACATGTTTCTCTCCCTCTCTCACTCATCCACTCCGGGACAACATGGGTTTCTCTCCCTCTCTAACTCATCCACTATGGGACAACATGGGTTTCTCACCCTCTCTCACTCATCCACTCTGGGACAACATGGGTTCCTCTCCTCTCTCACTCATCCACTCCGGGACAACATGGGTTTCTCTCCCTCTCTCACTCATCCACTCCCGGGACAACATGGGTTTCTCTCCCTCTCTCACTCATCCACTCTGGGACAACATGGGTTTCTCTCCCTCTCTCACTCATCCACTCCTGGACAACATGGGTTTCTCTCCCTCTCTCACTCATCCACTATGGGACAACATGGGTTCCTCTCCCTCTCTCACTCATCCACTATGGGACAACATGGGTTTCTCTCCCTCTCTCACTCATCCACTCTGGGACAACATGGGTTTCTCTCCCTCTCTCACTCATCCACTCCGGGACAACATTGGTTTCTCTACCTCTCTCACTCATCCACTCCGGGACAACATGGGTTCCTCTCCTCTCTCACTCATCCACTCCGGGACAACATTGGTTTCTCTACCTCTCTCACTCATCCACTCCGGGACAAAATGGGTTCTCTCCCTCTCTCACTCATCCACTCCGGGACAACATGGGTTTCTCTCCTCTCTCACTCATCCACTCTGGGACAACATGGGTTCCTCTCCTCTCTCACTCATCCACTCTGGGACAACATGGGTTTCTCTCCCTCTCTCACTCATCCACTCTGGGACAACATGGGTTTCTCACCCTCTCTCTCTCACCCTGGGACAACATGGGTTTCTCTCCCTCTCTCACTCATCCACTCTGGGACAAAATGGGTTCCTCTCCCTCTCTCACTCATCCACTACAGGACAACATGGGTTTCTCTCCCTCTCTCACTCATCCACTCCGGGACAACATGGGTTCCTCTCCCTCTCTCACTCATCCACTCTGGGACAACATGAGTTCCTCTCCCTCTCTCACTCATCCACTCTGGGACAACATGGGTTTCTCTCCCTCTCTCACTCATCCACTCCGGGACAACATGGGTTTCTCTCCCTCTCTCACTCATCCACTCTGGGACAACATGGGTTCCTCTCCCTCTCTCTCTCACTCTGGGACAACATGGGTTCCTCTCCCTCTCTCACTCATCCACTCTGGGACAACATGGGTTCCTCTCCCCTCTCTCACTCATCCACTCTGGGACAACATGGGTTCCTCTCCCTCTCTCACTCATCCACCCTGGGACAACATGGGTTTCTCTCCCTCTCTCCCTCATCCACTCTGGGACAACATGGGTTTCTCTCTCTCTCTCAGTCATCCACTCTGGGACAACATGGGTTTCTCTCCCTCTCTCACTCATCCACTCTGGGACAACATGGGTTTCTATCCCTCTCTCACTCATCCACTCTGGGACAACATGGGTTCCTCTCCCTCTCTCACTCATCCACTCCGGGACAACATGGGTTCCTCTCCCTCTCTCACTCATCCACTCCCGGGACAACATGGGTTCCTCTCCCTCTCTCACTCATCCACTCTGGGACAACATGGGTTTCTCTCCCTCCCTCACTCATCCACTCTGGGACAACATGGGTTTCTCTACCTCTCTCACTCATCCACTCCGGGACAACATGGGTTTCTCTACCTCTCTCACTCATCCACTCTGGGACAACATGGGTTTCTCTCCCTCTCTCTCTCACCCTGGGACAACATGGGTTCCTCTCCCTCTCTCACTCATCCACAACATGGGTTTCTCACCCTCTCTCTCACCCTGGGACAACATGGGTTCCTCTCCCTCTCTCACTCATCCACTCCGGGGCAACATGGGTTTCTCTCCCTCTCTCACTCATCCACTCTGGGACAACATGGGTTATTCTCCCTCTCTCACTCATCCACTCCGGGACAACATGGGTTTCTCTCCCTCTCTCACTCATCCACTCCGGGACAACATGGGTTTCTCTCCCTCTCTCACTCATCCACTCTGGGACAACATGGGTTTCTCTCCCTCTCTCACTCATCCACTCCGGGACAACATGGGTTTCTCTCCCTCTCTCACTCATCCACTCCGGGACAACATGGGTTTCTCTCCCTCTCTCACTCATCCACTCCGGGACAACATGGGTTTCTCTCCCTCTCTCACTCATCCACTCCGGGACAACATGGGTTTCTCTCCCTCTCTCACTCATCCACTCCGGGACAACATGGGTTTCTCTCCCTCTCTCACTCATCCACTCTGGGACAACATGGGTTTCTCTCCCTCTCTCACTCATCCACTCTGGGACAACATGGGTTTCTCTCCCTCTCTCACTCATCCACCCGGGACAACATGGGTTTCTCTCCTCTCTCACTCATCCACTCCGGGACAACATGGGTTTCTCTCCCTCTCTCACTCATCCACTCCGGGACAACATGGGTTTCTCTCCCTCTCTCACTCATCCACTCTGGGACAACATGGGTTTCTCTCCTCTCTCACTCATCCACTCCCGGGACAACATGGGTTTCTCTCCCTCTCTCACTCATCCACTCCGGGACAACATGGGTTCCTCTCCCTCCCTCACTCATCCACTCTGGGACAACATGGGTTACTCACCCTCTCTCACTCATCCACTCCGGGACAACATGGGTTTCTCTACCTCTCTCACTCATTCACTCCAGGACAACATGGGTTCCTCTCCCTCTCTCCCTCTCTCACTCATCCACTCTGGGACAACATGGGTTTCTCTCCCTCTCTCACTCATCCACTCTGGGACAACATGGGTTTCTCTCCTCTCTCCCTCATCCACTCTGGGACAACATGGGTTCCTCTCCTCTCTCCCTCTCTCACTCATCCACTCTGGGACAACATGGGTTTCTCTCCCTCTCTCACTCATCCACTCTGGGACAACATGGGTTTCTCTCCTCTCTCCCTCATCCACTCTGGGACAACATGGGTTTCTCTCCCTCTCTCACTCATCCACTCCGGGACAACATGTTTCTCTCCTATCTCACCCACAATCAAGCACACACTCTTACTATCTCTATCACAGACATAAGCAACGTGTTTCTCACTCTAATATACTAGACTCCAAACCCGCTCTGTGTAAAGTACTAAAGACTCCAAACCCTCTCTGTGTAAAGTACTAAAGACTCCAAACCCTCTCTGTGTAAAGTACTAAAGACTCCAAACCCTCTCTGTGTAAAGTACTAAAGACTCCAAACCCTCTCTGTGTAAAGTACTAAAGACTCCAAACCCGCTCTGTGTAAAGTACTAAAGACTCCAAACCCTCTCTGTGTAAAGTATTAAAGACTCCAAACCCTCTCTGTGTAAAGTACTAGACCCCAAACCCTCTCTGTGTAAAGTACTAAAGACTCCAAACCCTCTCTGTGTAAAGTACTAGACGCCAAACCCTCTCTGTGTAAAGTACTAGACCCCAAACCCTCTCTGTGTAAAGAACTAGACCCCAAACCCCTCTGTGTAAAGTACTAACGACTTCAACCCCTCTCTGTGTAAAGTACTAGACTCCAAACCCTCTCTGTGTAAAGTACTAGACTCCAAACCCCTCTGTGTAAAGTACTAGACTCCAAACCTCTCTGTGTAAAGTACTAGACTCCAAACCCTCTCTGGTTAAAGTACTAACGACTCCAAACCCTCTCTGTGTAAAGTACTAGACTCCAAACCCTCTCTGTGTAAAGTACTAGACTCCAAACCCTCTCTGTGTAAAGTACTAGACTCCAAACCCTCTCTGTGTAAAGTACTAACGACTCCAAACCCTCTCTGTGTAAAGTACTAGACTCCAAACCCTCTCTGTGTAAAGACCTAGACTCCAAACCCCTCTGTGTAAAGACCTAGACTCCAAACCCTCTCTGTGTAAAGTACTAAAGACTCCAAACCCTCTCTGTGTAAAGTACTAACGACTCCAAACCCTCTCTGTGTAAAGTACTAGACTCCAAACCCTCTCTGTGTAAAGTACTAGACTCCAAACCCTCTCTGTGTAAAGTACTAACGACTCCAAACCCTCTCTGTGTAAAGACCTAGACTCCAAACCCTCTCTGTGTAAAGTACTAGACTCCAAACCCTCTCTGTGTAAAGTACTAACGACTCCAAACCCTCTGTGTAAAGACCTAGACTCCAAACCCTCTCTGTGTAAAGTACTAACGACTCCAAACACTCTATGTGTAAAGACCTAGTCTCCAAACCCTCTCTGTGTAAAGTACTAGACTCCAAACCCTCTCTGTGTAAAGACCTAGACTCCAAACCCTCTCTGTGTAAAGTACTAGACTCCAAACCCTCTCTGTGTAAAGACCTAGACTCCAAACCCCTCTGTGTAAAGACCTAGACACCAAACCCTCTCTGTGTAAAGTACTAAAGACTCCAAACCCTCTCTGTGTAAAGTACTAACGACTCCAAACCCTCTCTGTGTAAAGTACTAGACTCCAAACCCTCTCTGTGTAAAGTACTAGACTCCAAACCCTCTCTGTGTAAAGACCTAGACTCCAAACCCCTCTGTGTAAAGACCTAGACTCCAAACCCTCTCTGTGTAAAGACCTAGACTCCAAACCCTCTCTGTGTAAAGACCTAGACTCCAAACCCTCTCTGTGTAAAGAACTAGACTCCAAACCCTCTCTGTGTAAAGACCTAGACTCCAAACCCTCTCTGTGTAAAGACCTAGACTCCAAACCCTCTCTGTGTAAAGAACTAGACTCCAAACCCTCTCTGTGTAAAGAACTAGACTCCAAACCTCTCTGTGTAAAGTACTAAAGACTCCAAACCCTCTGTGTAAAGTACTAACGACTCCAAACCCTCTGTGTAAAGTACTAAAGACTCCAAACCCTCTCTGTGTAAAGTACTAACGACTCCAAACCCTCTCTGTGTAAAGTACTAGACTCCAAACCTCTCTGTGTAAAGTACTAACGACTCCAAACCCTCTCTGTGTAAAGTACTAGACTCCAAACCCTCTGGGTTGTTTTCGTTAGGACACACTCCACCAACATTAGGTCCAATCCAAATGTACAGTATCAGTTAAAATTTTGGACACACCTACTCATTCAAGGGTTTTTCTTTATTTTTACTATTTTCTACATTGTATAATAATAGTGAAGACATCAAAACTATGAAATAACACATGTGGAATCATGTAGTAACCAAAATAATGTTACATATTTTAGATTCTTCAAAGTAGCCACCCTTTGCCTTGATGACAGCTTTGCACACTCTTGACATTCTCTCAACCAGCTTCACCTGGAATGCTTTTCCAACAGTCTTGAAGGAGTTCCCACATATACTGAGAAAATGTTGGCTGCTTTTTCTTCACTCAGCAGTCCAACTCATCCCAAACCATCTCATTTGGGTTTAGGTCGAGGTCATTTGAAAAACAAATGATAGTCCCACTAAGCACAAACCAGATGTGATGGTGTATCGCTGCAGAGTGTTGTGGTAGCCATGCTGGTTAAGTGTGCCTTGAATTCTATATCAATCACAGACAGTGTCACCAGCAAAGCACCCCCACGCCATCACACCTCCTCCTCCATGCTTCACGGTGGGAACCACACATGCGGAGATCATCCGTTGACCTACTCTGTGTCTCACAAAGACACAGCGCTTGGAAGCAAAAAACTCAAATTTGGACTCATCAGACCAAAGGACAGATTTCCAATGGTCTAATGTCCATTGTTCGTGTTTCTTGGTCCAAGCAATTCTGTTCTTATTGGAGTTCTTTAGTTGTGGTTTCATTGCAGCAATTCAACCATGAAAGCTTGATCCACCTGGTCTCCTCTGAACAGTTGATGTTGAGATGAGTCTGCTACTTGAACTCTGTGAAGCATTTATTTGGGCTGCAATTTGTGAGGCTGGTAACTCTAATGAACTGATCCTCTGCAGGAGAGGTAATTCTGGGTCTTCCTCTCCTGTGGCGGTCCTCATGAGAGACAAATGCGCTTGATAGTTTTTTGCGACTGCACTTTAAAAGTTCTTGACATTTTCTGCATGTCTTGTTGTTTGTCTTTGCTTATTTGAGCTTATTTCATGTCATTATATGGACTTGGTCTTTTACCAAATAGGGCTATATTCTGTACACCAACCCAACTGGTTGTGTCAAACGCATTAAGAAGGGACACCTGTTATTTGAAATGCATTCCAGGTGACTAACTCATGAAGCTGGTTGAGAGATCGCCAAGAGTGTACAAAGCTGATATCAGGCAAAGGGTGGCTACTTTGAAGAATCTAAAATATATATTTTGATTTGTTTAAAAAAAGAATTGGTTACTAGATGATTCCATATTTGTTATTTCATAATTTTGATGTAGAAAATAGTAAAAATAAAGAAAAACCTGGAATGAGTAGGTGTCTAAACGTTTGACTGTCGCTCTTATGTTTAGAGCACAATGCTCTAAGTGCCCATATAGAGAGAGTAAAGGTATTTATTTTATGACACCAAGCCCCTCCTCCTTCTGTGCTGTGGTCACTGTGTACCTTCCCACTCCACAGACACCAAGCCCCTCCTCCTTCTGTGCTGTGGTCACTGTGTACCTTCCCACTCCACAGACACCAAGCCCCTCCTCCTTCTGTGCTGTGGTCACTGTGTACCTTCCCACTCCACAGACACCAAGCCCCTCCTCCTTCTGTGTTGTGGTCACTGTGTACCTTCCCACTCCACAGACACCAAGCCCCTCCTCCTTCTGTGCTGTGGTCACTGTGTACCTTCCCACTCCACAGACACCAAGCCCCTCCTCCTTCTGTGCTGTGGTCACTGTGTACCTTCCCACTCCACAGACACCAAGCCCCTCCTCCTTCTGTGTTGTGGTCACTGTGTACCTTCCCACTCCACAGACACCAAGCCCCTCCTCCTTCTGTGCTGTGGTCACTGTGTACCTTCCCACTCCACAGACACCAAGCCCCTCCTCCTTCTGTGCTGTGGTCACTGTGTACCTTCCCACTCCACAGACACCAAGCCCTCCTCCTTCTGTGCTGTGGTCACTGTGTACCTTCCCACTCCACAGACACCAAGCCCCTCCTCCTTCTGTGCTGTGATCACTGTGTACCTTCCCACTCCACAGACACCAAGCCCCTCCTCCTTTTGTGTTGTGGTCACTGTGTACCTTCCCACTCCACAGACACCAAGCCCCTCCTCCTTCTGTGTTGTGGTCACTGTGTACCTTCCCACTCCACAGACACCAAGCCCCTCCTCCTTCTGTGCTGTGGTCACTGTGTACCTTCCCACTCCACAGACACAACTCTCGATTTATGTTTGAGGTTTGGTCCGACACAAAATTGGTCAAATGGAAACACAACGAGACATTATTTACTGTGATAGAGAACTTAGCCGTTGTAACAAGTATCTTTTCATGTCTCAACTCTCAAAAATGTTGAACAGAACAGACTCTACTAAGACGGGAGAATCAACGAACCTGATGGTGGAAAATGCTCTGTTTCTGTCGCGCTGCGTTTGTCCACAGACTGTTATGTGTTAGCTGTGTAGTCTGTGTTCTGAGCATAAAAATATGTGTTTGTCTGAGGGATTGTCAACTCGTTCTCATTCTGAGAAATTAGCATCTTATCCAGGAAAATGCTACGTTTCTGTCAACTCATTCTCATTCTGAGAGATTAGCATCTTATCCAGGAAAATGCTACGTTTCTGACAACTCGTTCTCATACTGAGAAATTAGCATCTTATCCAGGAAGGCCGCTTGATTTCAACATCTACAACAAAGTGAACAGGCTGTTGTTGTTCAGACAGTTTGAGACTTGACAGAGAGGTGTGTTCATAACAGTTTAAATGTCCTAACTTGTTAGGAAGCAAATACATCCAGCAGGCTTCTCACTGACAGTGGACTTGTGCTTGAGAGATTGTTAATGAGACCTGTGGTAATGTTCTAGAATGCTGTGGTAATGTTCTAGAATAACTGGTAATGTTCTAGAATGCTGTGGTAATGTTCTGGAATAACTGGTAATGTTCTAGAATGATGTGGTAATGTTCTAGAATGACGTGGTAATGTTCTAGAATGACGTGGCAATGTTCTAGAATGCTGTGGTAATGCTCTAGAATGCCGTGGTAATGTTCTAGAATTCCGTGGTAATGTTCTAGAATGCCGTGGTAATATTCTAGAATAACGTGATAATGTTCTAGAATAATGTTGTAATGTTCTATAATGCTGTGGTAATGTTCTAGAATGCCGTGGTAATGTTCTAGAATGACGTGGTAATGTTCTAGAATGACATGGTAATGTTCTAGAATGACGTGGTAATGTTCTAGAATGCCGTGGTAATGTTCTAGAATGACGTGGTAATGTTCTAGAATGCCGTGGTAATGTTATAGATAACGCGGTAATGTTCTAGAATGCCGTGGTAATGTTCTAGAATTCCGTGGTAATGTTCTGGAATGACATGGCAATGTTCTAGAATGCCGTGTTAATGTTCTAGAATGCCATGGTAATGTTATAGAATGCCGTGGTAATGTTCTAGAATGACGTGGCAATGTTCTAGAATGCCTGCTACCAGAAGTCGGTCATCATTAGTGAATGTGCATCATGCATGGTTCTGGTTATATTTAGAACAAAAATGCCCTTTTCATAGACAGACTTGAAAGTCAGATGAGTTATTATTGCATAAAAGCAGGTTAAACTATTTTGATAAAATAATATTTATTTATTTTATTTACATATGTAAATTATTAGGGTTTTCTGCTTGTGAACTTTAACTGTGCAACAATACTTATTTAGAGAACAAAAAAATATATTGTGATTCAGCAATAACTTAAAAAAAGAAAACAAGACATGATTTTTAGGCCATATCGCTCAGCCCTACTCACAAGCACACAGCAGAGTAGAGCTAACAGTGTCCTCACCCCTGTTTGGCCCAGTGCCTCATCCTCATCTACTGACCTCAAGCTGCAAAGATGTAGCGGTGAGAGAAGAGCCACGAGGGTGAAACCGCTCCTGACATAGAGAACACTTCATTCCCCTAAACCTTGATTTGACAGATTCAGAGAGAGGGGGAGGGGGAAGGAGAGAGAGGGAGAGAGGGGGAGAGAGAGAGGGTGAGAGAGAGAGGGAGCGAGGGAAGGAGAGAGGGAAGGAGAGATGGGGAGAGAGAGAGAGAGAGAGAGAGAGAGAGAGAGAGAGGGAGAGAGAGAGGGGGAGAGAGAGGGGGAGAGAGAGGGAGAGAGAGGGAGAGAGAGAGGGGAAAGAGAGGGAAAGAGAGGGGGAGAGGGAGGGAGAGAGAGGGAGAGAGAGAGGGAAAGAGAGGGGGAAGAGAGGGGGAGAGAGGGAGAGAGAGAGGGAGAGAGAGGGGGAGAGAGAGAGGGAGAGAGAGGGGGAGAGAGAGGGAAAGAGAGGGGGAGAGAGAGGGGGGAGGGGGAAGGAGAGAGAGGGAGAGAGAGGGGAAAGAGAGGGAAAGAGAGGGGGGAGAGAGAGAGGGAGAGAGAGGGAGAGAGAGGGGAGAGAGAGGGAGAGAGAGGGGAGAGGAGAGGGAGAGAGGGGGAGAGAGAGGGAGAGAGAGAGGGAGAGAGAGAGGGAAGGAGAGAGGGAAGGAGAGAGGGGGAGAGAGGGGAGAGAGAGAGGGAGAGAGGGAAGGAGAAAGAGGGAGAGAGAGGGGGATAGAGAGGGTGAGAGAGAGAGAGAGAGAGAGAGAGGGAAGGAGAGAGGGGGAGGGAGAGAGAGGGGGCGAGAGAGGGTGAGAGAGAGAGGGAGAGAGGGAAGGAGAGAAAGGGAGAGAGAGGGGATAGAGAGAGGGAGAGAGGGAAGGAGAGAGGGGGAGAGAGAGGGGGAGATATTAAAAACTAGTGCAACACTAGTGCAACAGAACCAAAATAGAGCAAAATTAAACCAGAAATACCAGAGAGATTGAGGAGTGTAAACTCTAAACTAGACATCAGGGTGTTGAAGGGTCTCTTATTCTATATCACTCGCTCTCCTATCCCTCTAAAACAAGCCCCCCCCCCCCCAAGCCCTGCTTGAGGGGGGGTGAGAGAGAACTGGCTCCAGCTCACTGTACGCTGGCTGACCTCATGGTGCTTAACAGCCAAAACCAACCCAGGTGAAAATGACTGAGAAAAAGAGAGAGAACGAACGAGGGGGGTGAGGAGAGGACGGGGTAGGAGGTGACCAGGGCCCAAATCCACAATGCGTCTCAGAGTAGAACATGTGTCCTAAGTGCTGAGAAGAGACATTTTACTCCTGTACTCTTATGGGTAGAAATACCAGCTTAGCATGAAACCTCTTTAGTCATAAGAGTCCTACTTAGTCGACAGATATTTAGGAGACCTCATGAGCTGTCCTAACCAGTTCAGAGTTCCCAGCAGGTGTGTTGACATAGAAAAGGTAGTCAGTGGTTGTTGAATGTTTTGATATTTCTATATACGTTATATATATATATATAGGTATTTGGAAGAAAAAAACAACATGGTTTCTTAGAAGGTTTTTACAATAAATTTGAATATTTGTAGTTATTGTAAGTAAGGAAATACCCCCTGTATTGGACAAAAATGAATGGGAAGTCATTGGCATCGGACAAACCATATACACATTGTCCAATACCACCCAATTCGGCGTTGATTCATGCAAAGTGTATTGCAAATGCCATATGGCAATTGTCAGTTGTAACACTTTAAAAATTCAACAGGTGGCGAATCCGCTCCACCATGGTTTTTCATATTGGAAATGTAACCCAAGTCAACATCCAAAAGCAACATTTTGAACATTTTTTTTTTTTTTGTCAAAAACTTATCACCCCTTAAAAAGTGCTTTCTGGACCGTTTTTCGAAATTCTTTCGATTTTTTGTCAATTACACATGTGTAAGAACTGTATGAATATACTTTTGTCCAATTTTATTATCATATATATATTTTTTTACATGCGCATAAGTAATATGTTTTGTCCATTTCCAATATGATTTCATAGGAAGTCAAAAGTCCAAAATGTCAAAATTCTGTAAAAACTTCACATCCTTAAAAAGTGCTTTCTGGACCGTTTTTCAAAATTCTTTCAAATTATGCATAAGGAATATGATTTGTCCATTTACAATATGATTTCATAGGAAGTCAAAAGTCAAAGTCAAAAGTCACTTTTTTGGGGGCCAAATGCCATAAGAAATTTGACATGCTCAAAATCCTGCAGAAATGCAAAATTGACTGGCCTGATGAACTCGGGATGGCCGGGCAGTGACAGTTGTTCCTTTCAATCACTCGTTGTGTTGATTTCATCATGTCCATTTGGTGATGTTTTTCACTATACAATCATATTGCAAGTGCACGTGCATTTGCAATATGGTTCAATGGGCATTTACCATATGAAATTTGACATGCTCAAAAATCCTGCAGAAATGCAAAATTGACTGTTCCGGCACCGACAGAGATGGCCGCCTCGCTTCGCGTTCCTAGGAAACTATGCAGTTTTTTGTTTTTTTACGTGTTATTTCTTACATTAGTACCCCAGGTCATCTTAGGTTTCATTATATACAGTCGAGAAGAACTACTGAATATAAGATCAGCGTCAACTCACCATCAGTACGACCAAGAATATGTTTTCCGCGACGCGGATCCTGTGTTCTGCCTTACAAACAGGACAACGGAATGGATCGCATGCAGCGGACCCAAGAAAACGACTCCGAAAAAGAGGGAAACGAGGCGGTATTCTGGTCAGACTCCGAAAAAGGGCACATCGCGCACCACTCCCCAGCATTCTTCTTGCCAATGTCCAGTCTCTTGACAACAAGGTTGACGAAATCCGAGCAAGGGTGGCATTCCAGAGGGACATCAGAGACTGCAACGTTCTCTGCTTCACGGAAACATGGCTCACTGGAGAGACGCTATCCGATGCGGTGCAGCCAACGGGTTTTTCCACGCACCGCGCCGACAGAAACAAACATCTTTCTGGTAAGAAGAGTGGCGGGGGCGTATGCCTCATGACTAACGAGACATGGTGTGATGAAGGAAACATACAGGAACTCAAATCCTTCTGTTCACCTGATTTAGAATTCCTCACAATCAAATGTAGACCGCATTATCTTCCAAGAGAATTCTCTTCGATTATAATCACAGCCGTATATATCCCCCAAGCAGACACATCGATGGCTCTGAACGAACTTCATTTAACTCTTTGCTAACTGGAAACCATTTATCCGGAGGCTGCATTCATTGTAGCTGGGGATTTTAACAAAGCTAATCTTAAAACAAGACTCCCTAAATTTTATCAGCATATCGATTGCGCAACCAGGGGTGGTAAAACCTTGGATCATTGTTACTCTAACTTCCGCGATGCATATAAGGCCCTGCCCCGCCCCCTTTCGGAAAAGCTGACCACGACTCCATTTTGCTGATCCCTGCCTACAGACATGTTTCGTATTGCGTCAGATAAAAATATTGACGAATACGCTGATTCGGTGTGCGAGTTCATTAGAACGTGCGTCGAAGATGTCGTTCCCATAGCAACGATAAAAACATTCCTAACCAGAAACCGTGGATTGATGGCAGCATTCGCGTGAAACTGAAAGCGCGAACCACTGCTTTTAATCAGGGCAAGGTGTCTGGTAACTTGTCCGAATATAAACAATGCAGCTATTCCCTCCGCAAGGCTATTAAACAAGCTAAGCGTCAGTACAGAGACAAAGTGGAATCTCAATTCAATGGCTCAGACACAAGAGGCATGTGGCAGGGTCTACAGTCAATCACGGACTACAAGAAGAAACCCAGCCCAGTCACGGACCAGGATGTCTTGCTCCCAGGCAGACTAAATAACTTTTTGCCCGCTTTGAGGACAATACAGTGCCACTGACACGGCCTGCAACGAAAACATGCGGTCTCTCCTTCACTGCAGCCGAGGTGAGTAAGACATTTAAACGTGTTAACCCTCGCAAGGCTGCAGGCCCAGATGGCATCCCCAGCCGCGCCCTCAGAGCATGCGCAGACCAGCTGGCCGGTGTGTTTACGGACATATTCAATCAATCCCTATACCAGTCTGCTGTTCCCACATGCTTCAAGAGGGCCACCATTGTTCCTGTTCCCAAGAAAGCTAAGGTAACTGAGCTAAACGACTACCGCCCGTAGCACTCACTTCCGTCATCATGAAGTGCTTTGAGAGACTAGTCAAGGACCATATCACCTCCACCCTACCTGACACCCTAGACCCACTCCAATTTGCTTACCGCCCAAATAGGTCCACAGACGATGCAATCTCAACCACACTGCACACTGCCCTAACCCACCTGGACAAGAGGAATACCTATGTGAGAATGCTGTTCATCGACTACAGCTCAGCATTCAACACCATAGTACCCTCCAAGCTCGTCATCAAGCTCGAGACCCTGGGTCTCGACCCCGCCCTGTGCAACTGGGTACTGGACTTCCTGACGGGCCGCCCCCAGGTGGTGAGGGTAGGCAACAACATCTCCTCCCCGCTGATCCTCAACACGGGGGCCCCACAAGGGTGCGTTCTGAGCCCTCTCCTTTACTCACTGTTCACCCACGGCTGCGTGGCCACGCACGCCTCCAACTCAATCATCAAGTTTGCGGACGACACAACAGTGGTAGGCTTGATTACCAACAACGACGAGACGGCCTACAGGGAGGAGGTGAGGGCCCTCGGAGTGTGGTGTCAGGAAAATAACCTCACACTCAACGTCAACAAAACTAAGGAGATGATTGTGGACTTCAGGAAACAGTAGAGGGAATACCCCCTATCCACATTGATGGAACAGTAGTGGAGAGGGTAGCAAGTTTTAAGTTTCTCGGCATACACATCACAGACAAACTGAATTGGTCCACTCACACTGACAGCGTCGTGAAGAAGGCGCAGCAGCAACTCTTCAACCTCAGGAGGCTGAAGAAATTCGGCTTGTCACCAAAAGCACTCACAAACTTCTACAGATGCACAATCGAGAGCATCCTGGCGGGCTGTATCACCGCCTGGTATGGCAACTGCTCCGCCCTCAACCGTAAGGCTCTCAGAGGGTAGTGAGGTCTGCACAACGCATCACCGGGGGCAAACTACCTGCCCTCCAGGACACCTACACCACCCGATGTTACAGGAAGGCCATAAAGATCATCAAGGACATCAACCACCGAACCACTGCCTGTTCACCCCGCTATCATCCAGAAGGCGAGGTCAGTACAGGTGCATCAAAGCTGGGACCGAGAGACTGAAAAACTGCTTCTATCTCAAGGCCATCAGACTGTTAAACAGCCACCACTAACATTGAGTGGCTGCTGCCAACACACTGACTCAACTCCAGCCACTTTAATAATGGGAATTGATGGGAAATTATGTAAAATATATCACTAGCCACTTTAAACAATGCTACCTAATATAATGTTTACATACCCTACATTATTCATCTCATATGTATGTGTATATACTGTACTCTATGTCATCTACTGCATCTTTATGTAATACATGTATCACTAGCCACTTTAACTATGCCACTTTCTATACATACTCATCTCATATGTATATACTGCAATCAATACCATCTACTGTATCTTGCCTATGCCGCTCTGTACCATCACTCACTCATATATCTTTATGTACATATTCTTATCCCCTTACACTTGTGTCTATAAGGTAGTAGTTTTGGAATTGTTAGCTGGATTACTTGTTGGTTATTACTGCATTGTCGGAACTAGAAGCACAAGCATTTCGCTACAATCGCATTAACATCTGCTAACCATGTGTATGTGACAAATAAAATTAGATTTGATTTAAAGGGAATCTAAAGAGGAATCTAAAGGGGAAACTAAAGGGGAAGCTAACGGGGAAACTAAAGAGGAATCTAAAGGGGAAACTAAAGAGGAATCTAAAGGGGAAACTAAAGGGGAATCTAAAGGGGAAACTAAAGGGGAAACTAAAGAGGAATCTAAAGAGGCAACTAAAGGGGAATCTAAAGAGGAAACTAAAGAGGAAACTAAAGGGGAAACTAAAGGGAATCCAAAGAGGAAACTAAAGAGGAATCTAAAGGGAAACTAAAGGGGAAGCTAACGGGGAAACTAAAGAGGAATCTAAAGGGGAAACTAAAGAGGAATCTAAAGGGGAAACTAAAGGGGAATCTAAAGGGGAAACTAAAGGGGAAACTAAAGAGGAATCTAAAGAGGCAACTAAAGGGGAATCTAAAGAGGAAACTAAAGAGGAAACTAAAGGGGAAACTAAAGGGGAATCTAAAGAGAAAACTAAAGAGGAATCTAAAGGGGAAACTAAAGGGGAAACTAAAGAGGAAACTAAAGGGAATCTAAAGGGGAAACTAAAGAGGAAACTAAAGGGGAAACTAAAGGGGAATATGAAGAGGAAACTAAAGGGGAAACTAAAGAGGAAACTAAAGGGGAAACTAAAGGGGAAACTAAAGGGGAATCTAAAGAGGAAACTAAAGAGGAATCTAAAGGGGAATCTAAAGAGGAATCTAAAGGGGAAACTAAAGAGGAAACTAAAGGGGAATCTAAAGGGAATATGAAGAGGAAACTAAAGAGGAAACTAAAGAGGAAACTAAAGGGGAATCTAAAGAGGAAACTAAAGAGGAAACTAAAGAGGAAACTAAAGAGGAAACTAAAGGGGAATCTAAAGTGGAATCTAAAGAGGAATATGAAGAGGGAACTAAAGAGGAATCTAAAGGGGAAACTAAAGAGGAAACTAAAGGTGAATCTAAAGGGGAATATGAAGAGGCAACTAAAGGGGAAACTAAAGAGGAAACTAAAGGGGAAACTAAAGAGGAAACTAAAGAGGAAACTAAAGAGGAAACTAAAGGGGAAACTAAAGAGGAAACTAAAGAGGAAACTAAAGAGGAAACTAAAGAGGAAACTAAAGAGGAAACTAAAGGGGAATCTAAAGGGGAATATGAAGAGGAAACTAAAGGGGAAACTAAAGAGGAAACTAAAGAGGAAACTAAAGAGGAAACTAAAGGGGAATCTAAAGAGGAAACTAAAGAGGAAACTAAAGAGGAAACTAAAGAGGAATCTAAAGAGGAATATGAAGAGGGAACTAAAGGGGAATCTAAAGGGGAAACTAAAGAGGAATATGAAGAGGAAACTAAAGAGGAATCTAAAGGGGAAACTAAAGAGGAAACTAAAGGTGAATCTAAAGGGGAATATGAAGAGGAAACTAAAGGGGAAACTAAAGAGGAACCTAAAGGGGAAACTAAAGAGGAAACTAAAGAGGAAACTAAAGAGGAAACTAAAGAGGAAACTAAAGGGGAAACTAAAGAGGAAACTAAAGAGGAAACTAAAGAGGAAACTAAAGAGGAAACTAAAGAGGAAACTAAAGGGGAAACTAAAGGGGAATCTAAAGGGGAATATGAAGAGGAAACTAAAGGGGAAACTAAAGAGGAAACTAAAGGGGAAACTAAAGAGGAAACTAAAGAGGAAACTAAAGGGGAAACTAAAGAGGAAACTAAAGAGGAAACTAAAGAGGAAACTAAAGGGGAAACTAAAGGGGAAACTAAAGGGGAATTGTAACCATTTTCTTCCTCCTGTGACGAGGAGTATGAAATATCAGACCAATGCGCAGCGTGGTAAGTGTCCATAATGATTTATTAAACTGAACTCAATGGGAATCTGAAGGGGAAACTCAATGGGAATCTAAATGGGAATCGAAATGAGAATCTAAATGAGAAACTCAATGGGAATCGAAATTTGAATCTAAATGAGAAACTCAATGGGAATCTAAATGGGAATCGAAATGAGAATCTAAATGAGAAACTCAATGGGAATCGAAATTTGAATCTAAATGAGAAACTCAATGGGAATCTAAATGAGAATCTAAATGATAATCTAAATGAGAAACTCAATGGGAATCTACATATGAATCTAAATGAGAAACTCAATGGGAATCTAAATGGAAATCGAAATGGGAATCTAAATGATAATCTAAATGAGAAACTCAATGGGAATCTAAATGGGAATCTACATATTAATCTAAATGAGAAACTCAATGGAAATCGAGGTGGGAATCGAAATGGGAATCGAAAGGGGATTCGAAATGGGAATCGAAAGGGGATTCGAAAGGGGAATCGAAAGAGGAATCGAAAGGGGAATCGAAAGGGGAAACGAAAGGGGAATCGAAAGGGGAATCGAAAGGGGAATCGAAAAGGGGAATCGAAAGAGGAATCGAAAGAGGAATCGAAAGGGGAATCGAAAGAGGAATCTAAAGAGGAATCGAAAGAGGAATCGAAAGGGAATCGAAAGGGGAATCGAAAGAGGAATCGAAAGAGGAATCGAAAGAGGAATCGAAAGGGGAATCGAAAGGGGAATCGAAAGGGGAATCGAAAGGGGAATCAAAAGGGGAAACGAAAGAGGAAACGAAAAGGGAAGCAAGAGAGGTGGAAGCAGCCAATGAGATCACGTAGAGCACAGGAGAGAGAGAAAAGAATGAAAGAAATAACAATCTCTGCCATCTTTCTTTCAGAGTGACATGAATGAACCGTCTCGCACACAAAGCGAGAGCTGCCACTGCTGTGTCAAGACCAACCCGCAAACTGCCACTATGTCACGACCAACCAGTGAGCTGCCACTATATCACGACCAACCAGCGAGCTGCCACTATATCACGACCAACCAGCGAGCTGCCACTATATCACGACCAACCAGCGAGCTGCCACTATGTCACGACCAACCAGTGAGCTGCCACTATATCACGACCAACCAGCGAGCTGCCACTATATCACGACCAACCAGCGAGCTGCCACTATATCACGACCAACCAGCGAGCTGCCACTATGTCACGACCAACCAGTGAGCTGCCACTATGTCACGACCAACCAGCGAGCTGCCACTATGTCACGACCAACCAGCGAGCTGCCACTATGTCACGACCAACCAGCGAGCTGCCACTATGTCACGACCAACCAGCGAGCTGCCACTATGTCACGACCAACCAGCGAGCTGCCCCTATATCACGACCAACCAGCGAGAGCTGCCACTATGTCACGACCAACCAGTGAGCTGCCACTATATCACGACCAACCAGCGAGCTGCCACTATGTCACGACCATCCAGCGAGCTGCCACTATATCACGACCAACCAGCGAGCTGCCACTATATCACGACCATCCAGCGAGCTGCCATTATGTCACGACCAACCAGCGAGCTGCCCCTATATCACGACCAACCAGCGAGCTGCCACTATGTCACGACCAACCAGTGAGCTGCCACTATATCACGACCAACCAGCGAGCTGCCACTATGTCACGACCATCCAGCGAGCTGCCACTATATCACGACCAACCAGCGAGCTGCCACTATATCACGACCAACCAGCGAGCTGCCACTATATCACGACCATCCAGCGAGCTGCCATTATGTCACGACCAACCACTCAGACAATGTGCATGAGAAAGAGACGTACAGACATTTCATCTCTCTCTATCCATCCCTCAGACAGGCAGACGGGCGGATGCACGAGGTCAGCATACCAAGATGGAAGCTCTATAAGGCCTAAGGCACACTGGAATTCAGGATGTGTCAGAGTGTCAGAGGTTCCCAACAGGAAGCATTTAGAATTCTATCGGCTGTTCTTCCTCCTCTCGTCCCTCGCTCTGTCGCTTTATCTCGCTCTTTCTCTCTTCTTCAGAGAGATCAGTATACGGATGAACAGACATGTCAGGCCCCTACCAGTCGGGCTTTACCCTCCTGTCTCTGTCCCACTGTGGAGCTCCCAAAACGAAGGCCCAAACCCCAGAAAAAACATTCCCTTCTGCCCCGCTCTCTCTCAAGGCTGTCAGATCTCTGTGTCAGGTCAAACGTCTGTGCTGCCCTTACATAAACAGTCTTGGACCCTCATCCCTTAACCGTCCCTCTGCCTGAACACAACTCGTCACACACACGTATGTCTCGTGCCCTTCGGCCACCTCCTGTGACTGCACCGCACAGGAATTGTGACAGTGAGATCCCCCCACGTCTCTCCATCCCTCCGTCTCTATCTCTCCATCTCTCTATCTCTCCATCCCTCGTCTCTCCATCCCTCCTCTCCATCCCTCCGTATCTCATTTCTCTATCGCTCGTCTCTCCATCCCTCCATATCTCCTCTCTCTATCGCTTGTCTCTCCATCCCTCCGTCTCTCCTCTCTCTCCTCTCTCTATCCCTCCGTCTCTCCATCTCTATGTCCCTCCGTCTCTCCATCCCTCGTCACAATCCCTCGTCTCTCCATCCCCGTCTCTTCATCCCTCTGTCTCTCCTCTATCCCTCCTCTCTCTATCCTCAGTCTCTCCCTCAGCCTCTCTCCACCTTAGCCTCTCCCCCTCAGCCTCTCTCCACCTCAGCCTCTCTCCCCCTCAGCCTCTCCCCCTCATCCTCTCCCCCCTCATCCTCTCTCCCCCTCATCCTCTCTCCCCCTCAGCCTCTCCCCCATCCTCTCCCCCCTCAGCCTCTCTCCACCTCAGCCTCTCTCCCCCTCATCCTCTCTCCACCTCATCCTCTCTCCCCCTCAGCCTCTCTGTCTGCACACAAATTACAGCTCTGACCCCAAACCAGCAGCCGTTACCTCATTGAGAGGTGTGTGTCTGACCTATGACCCCTCTTTGCTCCAAGAGAAATGTGTCACTACCTGTCCTCTCTATACCACACACAGTCTTGTACAGTCGTGGCCAAGTTTTGAGAATTACACAAATATACATTTTCACAAAGTCTGCTGCCTCAGTTTGTACGATGGCAATGTGCATATATTCCAGAATGTTATGAAGAGTGATCAGATGAATAGCAATTAATTGCAAAGTCCCTCTTTGCCATGCAAATGAACTGAATCCCCCCAAAACATGTCCACTGCATTTCAGCCCTGGCACAAAGGACCAGCTGATATCATGTCAGTGATTCTCTCGTTAACACAGGTGTGAGTGTTGACGAGGACAAGGCTGGAGATCACTCTGTCATGCTGATTGAGTTCAAATAACAGACTGGAAGCTTCAAAATTAGGGTGGTGCTTGGAATCATTGTTCTTCCTCTGCCAACGATGGTTACCTGCAAGGAAACACGTGCCGTCGTCATTGCTTTGCACAAAAAGGGCTTCTCAGTCAAGGATATTGCTGCCAGTAAGATTGCACCTAAATCAACCATTTATCGGATCATCAAGAACATCAAGGAGAGCGGTTCAATTGTTGTGAAGAAGACTTCAGGGTGCCCAAGAAAGTCCAGCAAGCGCCAGGACCGTCTCCTAAAGTTGATTCAGCTGTGGGATCGGGGCACCACCAGTACAGAGCTTGCTCAGGAATGGCAGCAGGCAGGTGTGAGTGCATCTACATGCAGTGAGGTGAAGACTTTTGGAGGATGGCCTGGTGTCAAGAAGGGCAGCAAAGAAGCCACTTCTCTCCAGGAAAAACATCAGGGACAGACTGATATTCTGCAAAAGGTACAGGGATTGGACTGCTGAGGACTGGGGTAAAGTCATTTTCTCTGATGAATCCCCTTTACAATTGTTTGGGGCATCTGGAAAAGAAGAAGACAAGCTGAGCGTTACCATCAGTCCTGTGTCATGCCAACAGTAAAGAATCCTGAGACCAATCATGTGTGGGGTTGCTGCTCAGCCAAGGGAGTGGACTCACTCACAGTTTTGCCTAAGAACACAGCCATGAATAAAGAATGGTACCAACACATCCTCCGAGAGCAACTTCTCCCAACCATCCAGGAACAGTTTAGTGAAGAACAATGCCTTTTCCAGCATGATGGAGCACCTTGCCATAAGGCAAAAGTAATAAATAAGTGGCTCGGGGAACAAAACATCGATATAATATAATAATAATAATAATATATGCCATTTAGCAGACGCTTTTATCCAAAGCGACTTACAGTCATGTGTGCATACATTCTACGTATGGGTGGTCCCGGGAATCGAACCCACTACCCTGGCGTTACAAGCGCCATGCTCTACCAACTGAGCTACAGAAGGACCATATTTTGGGTCCTTTGCCAGGAAACTCCCCAGACCTTAATCCCATTGAGAACTTGTGGTCAATCCTCAAGAGGCGGGTGGACAAACAAAAATCCACAGATTATGACAAACTCCAAGCATTGATTATGCAAGAATGAGCTGCCATCAGTCAGGATGTGGCCCAGAGGTTAATTGACAGCATGCCAGGGACGGATTGCAGAGGTCTTGAAAAAGAAGGGTCAACACTGCAAATATTGACTCTTTGCATCAACTTCATGTAATTGTCAATAAAAGCCTTTGACACGGATGAAATGCTTGTAATTATACTGCAGTTTTCCATCTGACACAAATATCCAAAGACACTGAAGCAGAAAACTTTGTGGAAATTAATACTTGTGTCTCAAAACTTTTGGCCACGACTGTACACTACCGGTCAAAGGTTTTAGAACCTACTCATTCAGTCCAACTCATCCCAAACAATCTCAATTGGGTGATTGTGGAGGCCAGGTAATCTGATGCAGCACTTCATCACTCTCCTTCTTGGTCAAATAGCCCTTACACAGCCTGGAGGTGTGTTGGGTCATATTTCTGTTGAAAAAACAAATGATAGTCCCACTAAGCACAAACCAGCAGAATGTTATAGCAGCCATGCTGGTTAAGTGTGCCTTGGATACTATATCAATCACAGACACTGTCACCAGCAAAGCACCCCCACGCCATCACACCTCCTCCTCCATGCTTCATGGTGGGAACCACACATGCGGAGATCATCCGTTTACCTACTCTGCATCTCACAGAGACATGGCGGTTGGAACCAAAAACATTTGTACTCATCAGACCAAAGGACAGATTTCCACTGGTCTAATGTCCATTGCTCGTGTTTCTTGGTCCAAGCAATTCTGTTCTTATTGGAGTCCTTTTTGATCCACTCAGTCTCCTCTGAACAGTTGATGTTGAGATGTGTCTGTTACTTGAACTCTGTAAAGCATTTATTTGGCCTGCAATTTCAAAGGCTGGTAACTCTAATGAATTTATCCTCTGCAGCAGAGGTAACTCTGGGTCTTCCATTCCTGTGGCGGTCCTCATGAGAGCCAGTTTCATCATAGCGCTTAATGGTTTTTGCAACTGCACTTGAAGAAACTTTAAAAGTTCTTGAAATGTTCCATATTGACTGACTTTCATGTCTTAAAGTAATGATGGACTGTCATTTCTCTTTGCTTATTTGAGCCGTTCTTGTCATAATATGGACATGGTACCACCACTACCTTGTCACAACACAACTGATTGGCTCAAACGCATTAAGAAGGAAATAAACTCCACAAATTAACTTTTAAGAAGGCACACCTGTTAATTGAAATGCATTCCAGGTGACTACCTCATGAAGCTGGTTGAGAGGATGCCAAGTGTGTGCAAAGCTGTCATGAAGGCAAAGGGTGGCTATTTCAAGAATCTCAAAAATAAAATATATTTTGATTTGTTTAACACTTTTTTGGTTACTACATGATTCCATATGTGTTATTTCATAGTTGTGATGTCTTCACTATTATTCTACAATGTAGAAAATAGTAAAAAATAAAGAAAAACCCTGAATGAGTAGGTGTTCTAAACCTTTTGACCGATAGTGTACAACTAACCTTGTGGCGACACACATTTCAATCCCATTCAAAATCCTATTTTCCTAACTACAAAACCTACCCTTAACCCTAACCTTGTGGGGATACACAATTCAGTCCCATTCAGAATCCTATTTTCCTAACTACAAAACCTACCCTTAACCCTAACCTTGTGGGATACACAATTCAGTCCCATTCAAAATCCTATTTTCCCTTATCCCTTAACTCCTAACCTTAACCCTAAACTATCTAGAAATAGCATTTGACTTGTGGGGACCAACAAAATGTCGAGAAGTGAAAGAAACACACACCTATTTAGGCTCTATACTGTATATCAATCCCCTTCATCCCTCTCTATACTGTATATCAATCCCCTTCATCCCTCTCTATACTGTATATCAATCCCCTTCATCCCTCTCTATACTGTATATCAATCCCTTCATCCCTCTCTATACTGTATATCAATCCCCTTCATCCCTCTCTATACTGTATATCAATCCCCTTCATCCCTCTCTATACTGTATATCAATCCCCTTCATCCCTCTCTATACTGTATATCAATCCCTTCATCCCTCTCTATACTGTATATCAATCCCCTTCATCCCTCTCTATACTGTATATCAATCCCCTTCATCCCTCTCTATACTGTATATCAATCCCTTCATCCCTCTCTATACTGTATATCAATCCCCTTCATCCCTCTCTATACTGTATATCAATCCCCTTCATCCCTCTCTATACTGTATATCAATCCCCTTCATCCCTCTCTATACTGTATATCAATCCCCTTCATCCCTCTCTATACTGTATATCAATCCCCTTCATCCCTCTCTATACTGTATATCAATCCCCTTCATCCCTCTCTATACTGTATATCAATCCCCTTCATCCTCTCTATACTGTATATCAATCCCCTTCATCCCTCTCTATACTGTATATCAATCCCCTTCATCCCTCTCTATACTGTATATCAATCCCCTTCATCCCTCTCTATACTGTATATCAATCCCTTCATCCCTCTCTATACTGTATATCAATCCCCTTCATCCCTCTCTATACTGTATATCAATCCCCTTCATCCCTCTCTATACTGTATATCAATCCCCTTCATCCCTCTCTATACTGTATATCAATCCCCTTCATCCCTCTCTATACTGTATATCAATCCCCTTCATCCCTCTCTATACTGTATATCAATCCCTTCATCCCTCTCTATACTGTATATCAATCCCCTTCATCCTCTCTATACTGTATATCAATCCCTTCATCCCTCTCTATACTGTATATCAATCCCCTTCATCCCTCTCTATACTGTATATCAATCCCTTCATCCCTCTCTATACTGTATATCAATCCCCTTCATCCCTCTCTATACTGTATATCAATCCCCTTCATCCCTCTCTATACTGTAAATCAATCCCCTTCATCCCTCTCTATACTGTATATCAATCCCCTTCATCCCTCTCTATACTGTATATCAATCCCCTTCATCCCTCTCTATACTGTATATCAATCCCCTTCATCCCTCTCTATACTGTATATCAATCCCCTTCATCCCTCTCTATACTGTATATCAATCCCCTTCATCCCTCTCTATACTGTATATCAATCCCCTTCATCCCTCTCTATACTGTATATCAATCCCCTTCATCCCTCTCTATACTGTATATCAATCCCCTTCATCCCTCTCTATACTGTATATCAATCCCCTTCATCCCTCTCTATACTGTATATCAATCCCCTTCATCCCTCTCTATACTGTATATCAATCCCCTTCATCCCTCTCTATACTGTATATCAATCCCCTTCATCCCTCTCTATACTGTATATCAATCCCTTCATCCCTCTCTATACTGTATATCAATCCCCTTCATCCCTCTCTATACTGTATATCAATCCCCTTCATCCCTCTCTATACTGTATATCAATCCCTTCATCCCTCTCTATACTGTATATCAATCCCCTTCATCCCTCTCTATACTGTATATCAATCCCTTCATCCCTCTCTATACTGTATATCAATCCCCTTCATCCCTCTCTATACTGTATATCAATCCCCTTCATCCCTCTCTATACTGTATATCAATCCCCGTCATCCCTCTCTATACTGTATATCAATCCCCTTCATCCCTCTCTATACTGTATATCAATCCCCTTCATCCCTCTCTATACTGTATATCAATCCCCTTCATCCCTCTCTATACTGTATATCAATCCCCTTCATCCCTCTCTATACTGTATATCAATCCCCTTCATCCCTCTCTATACTGTATATCAATCCCTTCATCCCTCTCTATACTGTATATCAATCCCCTTCATCCTCTCTATACTGTATATCAATCCCCTTCATCCCTCTCTATACTGTATATCAATCCCCTTCATCCCTCTCTATACTGTATATCAATCCCCTTCATCCCTCTCTATACTGTATATCAATCCCTTCATCCCTCTCTATACTGTATATCAATCCCTTCATCCCTCTCTATACTGTATATCAATCCCCGTCATCCCTCTCTATACTGTATATCAATCCCCTTCATCCCTCTCTATACTGTATATCAATCCCTTCATCCCTCTCTATACTGTATATCAATCCCCTTCATCCTCTCTATACTGTATATCAATCCCCTTCATCCCTCTCTATACTGTATATCAATCCCTTCATCCCTCTCTATACTGTATATCAATCCCCTTCATCCCTCTCTATACTGTATATCAATCCCCTTCATCCCTCTCTATACTGTATATCAATCCCCTTCATCCCTCTCTATACTGTATATCAATCCCCTTCATCCCTCTCTATACTGTATATCAATCCCTTCATCCCTCTCTATACTGTATATCAATCAATCCCCTTCATCCCTCTCTATACTGTATATCAATCCCTTCATCCCTCTCTATACTGTATATCAATCCCCTTCATCCCTCTCTATACTGTATATCAATCCCCTTCATCCCTCTCTATACTGTATATCAATCCCCTTCATCCCTCTCTATACTGTATATCAATCCCCTTCATCCCTCTCTATACT